>NC_092376.1:19854508-20155674 GCF_030028105.1 Mobula birostris | reverse complement strand
TAGGCCAGTCTAGCTTTCAGGACTGAGAGTGATAGATTTAAATTGGTTCAATGATATTGCTAAATTGGTTTACTATTGTATTGAGGTACAGTGAAAAACTTTGTTTTACATGCCATCTATACAGATCATTGAACGTTACAGCACAGTACAGACTTCTCGGCCAAAGATGTTGTTCTGCTCTTATAACCTACTCAAGATCAATCTAACCCAGTGATTCCCAAACTTTTTTGGGTTACCTCCCCCTTGCCTCCTAGACCATAACCCCAGTGCACCCCTCCCTTTCAGGCCATTACATAAAACTATAAAGGATTTTGATTTACGATACACAGTGAAAGAAAATAGGAACTGCAAATTCAAAGCAGTGACAAATAATTGCAAAAATTATTCAAACCTCTTTAAAGTACAAATAAAATAATTTCCTTTATTGTTACAGTAAAATCAATTTTTGCCAACAATTTTGGAGCATACATGAATTGTCCAGCTATCCACTACTTCATTGCTTTTTCACCTTTCGATGTAATGGATGGGTTTGGTGCAGTGATGTTAGCTTCACAACATCAGGCTGAATCTCCCTCAGGAGGGGTCTCAGATCCCCACGTTCAGTACTTTACAGTCTATTTCATTGCTTTGAAAGAACTTGGGCAACTGCACGGGAACTGCGCTCCACTACATATTATGTTGGAAAGGCAATAAAAACCATCTTGCTCTTTTTCCACCATGCAGGATAGCGTTCAGAGACTTCTTTCTGCAACCAAAAGTCTTGATAAAATTTTTTGAACCTTGACTTCAGCTCAAAGCCATTTTGTAGTGATCAGTTCTTCCTCCATCCTTCCTGTTAATTCTTCATTACATGTGTTCAGAAATGGATTTATTGTCCAATCTGGAATTGGGATCGAGAAGATCCTGAAACCTCTCTGACATGTCTTTATGCAGCTCACCCAGGAGGGTACAGTATACTTGAAGATTATCATCTGGTACTCTTTTTTTTCTCTTCCAATTCAGAGAGGATTGGAAATTGGAAAAGGTCGCAATGATCAATGTTGCATTTAAATACGGTTCCCTTGGATAGAAATGTGGAGATGACTGATTTGACTTTGATAAGATTCACATCATCTCCTTGCAATTGAAGATTGATTTCATTAAACTTTGTGAATAATTCTGACAAATAAGCAATGTCATGCCTAATATTCTAGAGTTGATTACTAAATGAATCATATGAGACTTCAAAGAATTTTAAAAACGCAAACACGAGGAATTCTGCAGATGCTGGAAGTTCAAGCAACACACATCAAAGTTGCTGGTGAACGCAGCAGGTCAGACAGTATCTCTAGGAAGAGGTACAGATAACATTTCAGGCTGAGACCCTTCGTCAGGAGGGTCTCGGCCTGAAACGTCGACTGTACCTCTTCCTAGAGATGCTGCCTGACCTGCTGCGTTGACCAGCAACTTTGATGTGTGTTGCTCAAAGAATTTTTATCACACTTTCAAAAAGCGCGTACAAGCATCTCAGGCTGTTTCCTTTGAGAGCCATCTGACTTCTCTGTGCAACAGCAAGGTTAATACTGTTCATCCTTCTCAATACAAAGCCCTCAAAATAGTTGAGAATTGTGAGTATGGGACTTGATTTAATTTACCGCTGTGATAACAGGATTTAATGATTTTTGTAGCCAATCACTTTGATTTTTTGCGACAGGATGTTGTCTTTGAATTACACAGTGATCAGTAAATATGTTATACACAGCTTTTTCCAAGACAGGACCCTACGATGGCATCCTGTCATTGATGGTGCCCCATCTGATATACAAGCAAGAATGTTTTTGAGTGGAAAGTCCTTCTCTTTGAAACATTGCTCAACAATCCAAAATATTGACTCCCGCTTTGTATCTGTTTCTAGTCTCCTTGCAAATAAAAGCTCTTGAACTATGCTTTCATTTCATGAAGTGAACATAACCAAGAAGCAAAGATTCATTGCCTGGGAAAGTTGACTCATCCAATGCAGAGCAAATTCTGTTGTCCCAAATATATCGCACAATACGTCTTCCACGTTCTCAGACATTTTATCTATTCGCCTTTGAAGAGAGCTGTCGCTGAGTGGAATCAGTTTAATTATTTGGACTGATGACTTAAGCAAAACTGTATTCAGAACCTTCCTTTCTGTTGGCAGAATCAGTTCTTCTCCAGTTGTATAGTGCTTTCCAATTTCAGCAAAGAGCAATGAAATTTTTATATGAAGCACACAAGCCATAGAAACATAGAAAATAGGTGCAGGAGTAGGCCATTCGTCCCTTCGAGCCTGCAACGCCATTCAGTATGATCATGGCTGATCATCCAACTCAGAACCCTGTACCTGCCTTCTCTCCATACCCCCTGATCCCTTTAGCCACAAGGGCCATATCTAACTCCCTCTTAAATATAGCCAATGAACTGGCCTCAACTGTTTCCTGTGGCAGAGAATTCCATAGATTCACCACTCTCTGTGTGAAGAAGTTTTTCCTCATCTAGGTCCTAAAAGGTTTCTCTTTTATCCTTAAACTGTGACCCCCCCGTTCTGGACTTCCCCAACGTCGGGAACAATCTTCCTGCATCTAGCCTGTCCAATCCCTTTAGGATTTTATACATTTCAATAAGATCCCCTCTCAATCTTCTAAATTCCAGCGAGTATAAGCCTAGTCGATCCAGTCTTTCATCATTTGAAAGTCCTGCCATTCCAGGAATCAAACTGGTGAACCTTCTTTGTACTCCCTCTATGGCAAGAATGTCTTTCCTCAGATTAGGGGACCAAAACTGCACACAATACTCCAGGTGTGGTCTCACCAAGGCCTTGTACAGCTGCAGTAGTACCTCCCTGCTCCTGAACTCAAATCCTCTTGCTATGAATGCCAGCATACCATTTGCCTTTTTCACCGCCTGCTGTACCTGCATGCCCACTTTCAATGACTGGTGTATAATGACACCCAGGTCTCAATGCACCTCCCCTTTTCCTAATCGGCCACCGTTCAGATAATAATCTGTTTTCCTGTTTTTGGCACCAAAGTGGATAACCTCACATTTATCCAAATAAAATTGCATCTGCCATGAATTTGCCCACTCACCTAACCTATCCAAGTCACCCTGCATCCTCTTAGCATCCTCCTCACAGCTAACACTGCCGCCCAGCTTCGTGTCATCCGCAAACTTGGAGATGCTGCATTTAATTCCCTCGTCTAAATCATTAATATATATTGTAAACAACTGGGGTCCCAGCACTGCGCCTTGCGGTACCCCACTAGTCACTGCTTTGCTGTGACCTGCTGGCAGACATGTTTTGAAGTGTTTTCTGTTTCTGAAAGTTTTCATGAAATAACTGGAAATAAGCCAAGTTCTTGTTTGCTTTATCAGAGTGTATTCTATTTAAATATTCAAAGAGTGTGGATGATTTCATTGCCTTATTTGAAGAAAGCTTATTCACACAGCAGATACATTGGCTGCTGTTGGTTGCTTGGTGCTGATATGGATCCACATTTCTGATACTCCACACCATCATGTCTGCACTTCTTTCTCCTTTGGTTTGCCTTTGCCCTTTTCATTATGGATTAACGACCATGGCCAATCGCCTGTTATCTAAGTCCAACCTCAAAACACTGCAATCAATAAAAGGGAAAGTTTTGATGCCATCATAGCTCAGGCAAAACCTGGCTCTCTTCCTGAAGGTACATGAAGTGGGGCAACGATATCATGGTTGGGCCATGGGCTAGAGAAGTATAGTCAAGACCACTTGGAAGGGCAGATTCTGAACTTTATAGAGCTACAATATTACTTTGTGGCTCCAGAACTCAATCCCCCAACTAGTGAATACACACCATGTGCCTTAACACACCTCTAATGAGGGAAAATAATGACAAAAAGTGAATAAATTGTTACAAACAATGTGCAGTGCAGGTATCTAGTAAGATGCAAGGTCATGATGAGGACCTGGGGGCCTATGATGAAGATGGGGGTGTGTAGATTAACGTCTATTACTATAAATTAATTGATTGCTTATGGAACTGTTTTCCTCCCCTGTGATTCCTTCATCAGTACAAAATGATCTTGGAGAAACCTACTGTTGTGTTGGCAGCAAGATCTTGATTGGTCAGGGCATGAAGGGATACGGGGGACAAGGCAGGAGATTGGAGCTGAGAGGAAAGTGAATCAGCCACGATGAAATGGCAGAGCAGACCCGATGGCCCTAATTGTGCTCCTATTTCTAATGGCCTTGTGGTCTAAGATCTTCACTTCCTTATAGTTGGTCTCTAAGTATAAAGTACTTGGTCTGGTGAAGGGTGAAAGAAGAGCCAGTTGACTGTGTAGCGTGGAGGAGTTTATATTTGATAAAGTACAGCTTTAATCTATCCACTTGTTTACACATCGTGCTGGAAGGTTTAAGGTCAATATCCTTTAGTCCTTCCAGAGCTGGTTTCACCAATCTCTGTAGTTCTCCATAATAAGATGAAAAATTATTTTGCTCATGTACAAGTCCTTACATGAACCTCAAGTCTTCTTAAGTTTGCAATCACTTTTGCAGGTTATCTGGTGGAGCATTCTTGCACATCGTTCAAATATCGCTCATTTCCTCAGCCTTACTCTTTCAGCCATAGAGCTTTCAAAAACAATAATCACAAAATATCGAGACTAACATTTAGGAGCAGGAGCAGGCTACTGATCCATCCAGTCTGATTCACTTTTCACCAAGAGGTTAGCTTTTCCTCATATTCATTGAGACACACGGTGAAATCAAGAGTAACGTGCTCAAAATGCTGGAGGAATACAGCAGACCAGGCAGCATCTACAGAATGGAATAAAGAGTTGATGTTTCGGGCCGAGACCCTTCATCAGGACTGGAAAGGAAGGGAGTAGAAGCTGAAGTAGGAAGGGGGTGGGGGTGCGGGGTGGACAAGCTGGCAGATGATTGGTGTAATAGTGAAAACAGGACCATGGCCAGTCATTTTCCTGCCCTTTTCACATATCCTATGAGTTTACTAATGTCCAGCAATCTGTTATCTTTCTGAAGGAAATTAATGACAGAACTTCACTGTATTCTGTTTTAAAAAGAATTAAACGTTTAGACCATTAGACAAAAGACATAGGAGCAGAATTAGGCCATTTGGCCCATTGAGTCTGCTCCATCATTCCATGCCCTCAACCCCACTCTCTTCCCTTCTCTCTATAACCTTTGAAGCCCTACTAATCAAGAACTTATCAACCTCCGTTTTAAATATACTCAATGACTTGGCCTCCGTAGCTGTCTGAGGCAATGAATTCCACAGATTCTCCACCCTCTAGCTGAAGAAATTTGTTTCCATCTCTGTTCTAACGGACATCCCTCTATCTTGAGGCTGTGCCCTCTAGTCTTAGACTTTCCCACTATAAGAAGTGTTCTTTCCACGTCAACTCAATCTAGGTCTTTCAATATTCAGTAGGTTTCAGTGAGACTCCCCCTCATTCTTCTAAATTCCAGTGAACTTCTCGTCTGTGTTTCCTACTGTGTGGAATATTGAATACAATCAGATTTTCTGTATTTCTTTAATGCATGGGTTTCCAACTTTTTTTTATGCCAAGGACCCTGACTATTAACCAAGGGCTCTGTGGACCCCATGTTGGGAACCCCCATCTTAATCTTTCTGCATCCTCATAAGTGCTCCCATTTCCACTTAGTTTTGCATTATTGGAATTGATCCACTTGGTCCTTTTGGCTATGGGCTATGGATTGGGGTGCTTGGACTGAACATTGTGGTATACTGGTAGCAGTTAGCATAGCGTTATTACGGTTCGGGACATCAGGAGTTCGATGTTCGATTCCGGCATCCACCGTAAAAAGTTTGCATGTCCTCTCTGTGAGCACTCTGCTTTCTTCCCACAGTCCAATAATAGATAGATAGTTAGATACGTTATTGATCCCAAAGCAAATTACAATGTCACAGTAGCATTGCAAATGCACAAATATAAAAAAGAGAAAGAATAAAAAATAAAAAATAAGTTACCACAAACAGTCTAACGGGGGGGGGGGTCATCATTTCCTCGGCTATTGGTTGACTCATTATAGAGCCCAAAGGCTGAAGGTAAGGATGACTTCATATGGTGCTCTTTGGAGAAGCATAGTTGTCTTAGTCTATTACTAAAAGTGCTCCTCTGTTCAGCCAAGGTGGCATGCATGTCCACGATATCCTGAAGTGGGAAGGTGAACAACCAGAGGTCGTGATACATATTGGTACCAATGACATAGGTACGAAAAGGGAGGAGGTCCTGAAAACAGACTACAGGGAGTTAGGAAAGAAGTTGAGAAGCAGGACCTCAAAGGTAGTAATCTCGGGATTACTGTGACAGTGAGTATAGGGATAGAGTGAGGTGAATGGTAAATACGTGGCTGAGGGATTGGAGCAGGGGGCAGGGATTCAGATTTCTGGATCATTGGGACCTCTTTTGGGACAGACGTGACCTGTACAAAAAGGACGGGTTGCACTTGAATCTGAGGGGTCCAGTATCCTGGCAGGGAGGTTTGCTAAGGCTATTGGCGTGAGTTTAAACTAGAATTGCTGGGGGGTGGGAACCGAACTGAAGAGATGGAGGAAGGGGCTGTTGGCTCACAAATAGAGAAAGTTTGGAGACTGTGTGAGAGGGAGGATAGGTAGGTGATAGAGAAGGAATACGCTCAGACTGATGGTTTGAGATGTGTCTATTTTAATGCAAGAAGCACCATGAACAAAGCAGATGAGCTTAGAGTGTGGATCAGTACTTGGAGCTGTGATGTTGTGGCCATTACAGAGACATAGATGGCTCAGAGGCAGGAATGGTTACTTAGAGTGTCAGGCTTTAGATGTTTCAGAAAGGACAGGGAGGGAGGCAAAAGAGGTGAAGGCGTGGCACTGCTGATCAGAGATAGTATCACAGCTGCAGAAAAGGAGGAAGTCATGGAGGGATTGTCTCTACTGAGTGTCTGTGGGTGGAAGTTAGAAACAGGAAGGGGTCAATAACTCTACTGGGTGTTTTTTATAGGCCACCCAATAGTAACAGGGACATCGAGGAGCAGATAGGGAGACAGGTTCTGGAAAGGAGTAATCATAACAGGGTTGTTGTGGTGGGAGATTTTAATTTCCCAAATATTGATTGACATCTCCTCAGAGCAAGGGGTTTAGATGGGGTGAAGTTTATTAGGTGTGTTCAGGAAGGTTTCCTGACACAATTTGAAGATAAGCCTACAAGAGGATAGGTTGTACTTGATCTGGTACTGGGAAATGAACCTAGTCAGGTGTCAGGTCTCTCAGTGGGAGAGCATTTTGGAGATAGTGATCACAATTCTATCTCCTTTACCATAGCATTGGAGAGGGATAGGAACAGACAAGTTAGGAAAGTGTTTAATTGGAGTAAGGGGAAATATGAAGCTATCAGGCAGGAACTTGAAAACTTAAATTGGGAACAGATATTCTCAAGGAAATGTATGGCAGAAATGTGGCAAATGTTGAGGGGATATTTGCGTGGCATTCTGCATAGGTACATTCCAATGAGACGGAAAGGATGGTAGGGTACAGGAACCGTGGTGTACAAAGGCTGTTGAAAATCTAGTCAAGGAGAAAAGAAAAGCTTACGGAAGGTTCAAAAAACTAGGTAATGATAGAGGCTTGCAGGAAGGAGCTTAAGAAGGAAATTAGGAGAGCCAGAAGGGGCCACGAGAAGGTCTTGGTGGATAGGATTAAGGAAAACCCTGAGGCATTTTACATGTATGTGAAGAACAAGAGGATAAGACACAAGAGAATCGGACCAATGAAGTGTGACAGTGGAAAAATGTGTATGGAACCGAAGGAGATAGCAGAGGGACTTAATAAATACTCTGCTTCAGTATTCACTATGGAAAAGGATCTTGGTGATTGTAGGGATGACTTACAGCGGATTGAAAAGCTTAAGCATATAGACATTAAGAAAGAGGATGTGCTGGAGCTTTTGGAAAGCATCAAGTTGGATAAGTCTCCGGGATCGGAGGAGATGTACCCCATACACCAGACTACTGTGGGAGGTGAGGGAGGAGATTGCTGAGCCTCTGGCGATGGTCTTTGCATCATTAATGGGGACGGGAGAGGTTCCGGAGGATTGGAGGGTTGAAGATGTTGTTCCCTTATTCAAGAAAGGGAGTAGAGATAGCCCAGGAAATTATAGACCAGTGAGTCTTACTTCAATGGTTGGTAAGTTGATGGAAAAGATCCCGAGAGGCAGGATTTATAAACTTTTGGCGAGGCATAATTTGATTAGGAATAGTCAGTGTGCCTTATGAGCTTCCCTGAATTTTTTGAGGATGTGACTAAACACGTTGATTAAGGTAGAGCAGTAGATGTAGTGGATATGGATTTCAGCAATGCATTTGATAAGGTACCCCATGCAAGGCTTATTGAGAAAATAAGGAGGCATGGGATCCAAGGGGACCTTGCTTTGTGGATCAAGAATTGGCTTGCCCACAGAAGGCAAAGAGTGATTGTAGATGGGTCATATTCTGCATAGAGGTCAGTGACCAGTGGTGTGCCTCAAGGATCTGTTCTGGGACCCCTTCTCTTTGTGATTTTTATAAGTGACCTGGATGAGGAAGTGGAGGGATGGATTAGTAAATTTGCTGATGACACAAAGGTTGGGGGTGTTGTGGTTAGTGTGGAGGGCTGTCAGAGGTTACAGTGGGACATCAATAGGATGCAAAACTGGGCTAAGAAGTGGCAGATGGAGTTCAACCCAGATAAGTCTGAAGTGGTTCATTTTGTTAGGTCAAGTATGATGGCAGAATATAGTATTAATGGTAAGACTCTTGGTAGTGTGGAGGATCAGAGGGTTCTTGGGGTCCGAGTCCATAGGACATTCAAAGCTGCTGTGCAGTTTGACTCTGTGGTTAAGAACGCATACGGTGCATTGGCCTTCGTCAACTGTGGGATTGAGTTTAAGAGCCAAGGGGTAATGTTACAGCTATATAGGACCCTGGTCAGACCGCGCTTAGAGCACTGTGCTCAATTCTGGTCACCTCACTACAGGAAGGATGTGGAAACTATAGAAATGGTGCAGAGGAGATTTACAAAGATGTTGCCTGGAGTGGGGAGCATGCCTTATGAGAATAGGTTGAGTGAACTCGGCCTTTTCTCCTTTGAGCGCCAGAGGATGAGAGGTGACCTGATAGAGGTGTATAAGATGATGAGAGGCATTGATCGTGTGGATAGTCAGAAGCTTTTTCCCCAGGACTGTAATGGCCAACACGAGAGGGCACAGTTTTACGGTGCTTGGAAGTAGGTACAGAGGAGATGTCAGGGGTAAGTTTTTTATGCAGGGAGTAGTGAGTGCGTGGAATGGGCTGCTGGTGACGGTGCTGGAGGTGGTAATAGGATCTTTTAAGAGACTCCTGGATAGGTACATGGAGCTTAGAAAAATAGAGGGCTATGGGTAACCCTAGGTAATTTTAAAATAAGTACATGTTTGGCACAGCATTGTGGGCTGAAGGGCCTGTATTATGCCGTAGGTTTTCTATGTTTCTGTGTCCTTTTTTCTACCACAGCCTCCAGTGTGTCCAGTTTGACTCTTATAACAGAGCCAGCCTTTCTAATCAGTTTATTGACCCTGTTGGCATAACCCGTAAAGGACTGGTTAGTAAATTGTCCTGTGGTTAGGCTAAGATTAAATAGGTGGGTTAGCGGGCAGTGCGGCTCGTTAGACTGGAATGGCTTGTTGCATGCTTTTCTTTCCCACACAGGGAACGATATCTCACATGCGGGAGTGATGGTGGAGCCAGTTACGATGGCAACTGCTCTGCCTATGACTGCAGTGTTGTGGAGATAGCTCAGTACATCACAGAAACCAGCTTCCCCTCCATGGACTCGGACTATATCTCTCACTTCCTTGGTGAATCAGCCAGCATAATCAAAGTCCCCAGCCACCCTGGATGTTCCCTTTTCACCTCTCTTCTTTCGGGCAGAAGAAACAAAAGCCTGAAATCATGTATCACCAATCTCAAGGACAGCTTCTACCCTGCCATTATAAAACTATTAAACGATCCCTAGTACAACAAGATGGAGCTCTTGATCACACAACACTCTGTAAGGTTACCCCTCAGTCGCCAGTGCTACAAGGAGGAAAATCCAAGCTTGTCCAACTGCTCCCCATAGCTTACTTCCTTGAGTCCTGGCAATGTCCTTGTTAATCTTTTTTGCACTCTTTCTACTTTAATAACAGCCTTCCTATAGCATAGGAACATAATCCTGGAGTCTCCTACTAACGAAAACAGCCTCTTATTGTCTCTGCAATCCAGGCCTTTTAGTGTCCGGTCAGTTTGAATTACATCTTCCCTCATATTTCTGTACATCCTCATCTTCCCTAGAGCAAAGAAGAATGAGAGGACATTTGATGGAGTTGTACAAAATTATGAGGGGTATATATAGGCAGGCTTTTTCCACTGAGGTTGGGTGAGACTGGACCTGGAGGTCATGCATGGGTTTAGGGTGAAAGGTGAAATGTTCAAGTGGAACATGAGGGGGAACGTCCACTCAAGGTTGATGAGAGTGTGGAACGAGCTGCCAGTGGAAGTAGTGGATACGGGTTTGATTTCAACATTGAAATTTGGACACGTACGTGGATGGGAGGGATATGGAGAGCTATAGTCTGGGTGGAGGTCGATGGGACTAGACAGATTAATAGTTTGGCATGGACTAGATGGGCCGAAGGACCTGGTTCTGTAGTGTTCTATGACTCTACAAGTCTAGAGACATCAAATACTCCTCATACATCAAACCTGTCATTCCCTTGTGATCCTCCTCTAGACACAGTCCAAGACTAGCACAATCTTTCCTTAGGTATAGGACCCAAAATTGCTCACAGAATGGTGTTGCTATGTTTGGTTCGAAACAGGGCTCTTCTGTCCAAGAAGATCCGTTTCAAAGGGTCACCTCATCCCAAAACTGGCCATTCTTTTGTTGTTTCCCTTTACCACTGTGGCTGTCTATTCGCCTCTCGCTCACGGCTCTGGAGGAGGGTGTCCGTGTGTGTGGTCTCTCTCTCTCACTCTTGCTCACTGCTCTCAAGGGCAGGCCTCTGCGTTCAAATGACCTCTCTCTCCCTCGATGCTGTCGGAGGATGCTACCGGAGTTCTGGGTCTGTGGTTTGTGGATTGCACTGTGGTTTTCTGGTTGTTTCTTTCTCTGTTGCAACTTTGGGTGACTTTGAATCAGGGCGGCCCGCAGATAATGGACACTGAGCTGAACTGAATATGGATTCTTTTGATTTTGTGCTTTATTTTCTGCGTTCTTGCTCGTACCTGCTGCCGGTTGCGTGATTTATTTTTTTGCATTTAGAAGGTTAATATTTTTGTTGGCATTTGCGTGGTTTGTTTTAGCGCGAGGGATGGGGTGGGTTGATGTTTTTATTGAATGTGTTCCATGGTTTTCTTTGTCTCACGGCTGTCTGTGTAGAAGATGAATCTCAGGGTCGTATACTGCATAGATACTTTGATAATAAATGTATTTTGACCTGAACAAAGGTAGAATTAGAGTCTCTGATCCAAAACCTGAAATGTGGCAGCTCTCTGTAGCAAGCATGGTGGGTTACCTGGAGTATTGTGTGCAGTTTTGGTCCCCTAATCTGAGGAAAGACATCCTTGCCATAGAGGGAGTACAAAGAAGGTTCACCAGATTGATTCCTTGGATGGCAGGACTTTCATATGAAGAAAGACTGGATGAACTAGGCTTATACTCGCTGGAATTTAGAAGATTGAGGGGGGATCTTATTGAAATGTGTAAAATTCTGAAGGGTTTGGACAGGCTAGATATAGGAAGATTGTTCCTGATGTTGGGGAAGTCCAGAACGAGGGGTCACAGTTTGAGGATAAAAGGGAAGCCTTTTAGGACCGAGATGAGGAAAAACTTCTTCACACAGAGAGTGGTGAATCTGTGGAATTCTCTGCCACAGGAAACAGTTGAGGCCAGTTCATTGGTTATATTTAAGAGGGAGTTAGATATGGCCCTTGTGGCTAAAGGAATCAGGGGGTTTGGAGAGAAGGCAGGTACAGGGTTCTGAGTTGGATGATCAGCCATGATCATACAGAATGGTGGTGCAGGCTTGAACGGCCGAATGGCCTACTCCTGCACCTATTTTCTATGTTCCTATGTTACTCCGTTATAAACACGCGATTCTGACAATGCTGAAAATCCAAAGCCACACATACAACATGCTTGGGGAACTCAGCAGGTCAGGCAGCACCTATGGAAAGGAATAAGCAAACAGTCGATGGTTTGGCTGAGACCCTTCATGGGAAAGGAAAGGACAAGAAGGCAGAATGAGAAGGTGGGGGAGGGGAAGTAGTACAGGCGAGAAAGTGATAGGTGAAGCCAGCTGAATTGGAGGGTGTGGGGGGGGGGGAGGAAACAAAGTAAAAAGCTGAGTGGTGATAGGTGGAAAGGGTGTAAAAGGTAAAGGGGTGAAGAAGAAGAAATCTGATAGGAGAGGACAGTGGACCGTGGGCGAAAGGGAAGGAGAAAGGACACCAGGAGGAGGTAATAGGCAGGTGAGGAGAAGAGAAGAGGTAAGAGAGGAGGCAGAGTGGTTAATGAAAGAAGAGGAAAGGGAGAGGTGGTAATATTACCGGAAGTTAGAGTACTTGATATTCACCTGTTATTTGGGATTCCTGTCCACTGGTAGGCCTTAGAGTGGGCAATCTATTATTTATACATTCTGCTTTATGAGAGCGTTTCTTTTTTTCAAAATGTAATGTATTTCAAGCATGAATATTTTGAAGTAATGTATTTTATTCTAAGTGTTTTTTTTCAGGAATTGTTACAGCCGAAGTTTTTCAAAATATGCACAGTCCTGACATCAGGAGAAAAATGACTGAGGAGTTTGATGAGGTGAGATAAGGTTTTTGAGATTGATTTTAAAACCTGGTTTTCATCCTGTGCTGCATACTCAATCCCCTCTCCCACACCCGTTGTGGACGTGAATGCTGGATAAGCATCAGTTTCGCAGTCGGCAGGATGCGCATGGGGATTGACACTTCGGACAGCCTGCCAGGACGGGTGACACAGCTGACAAAGTTACAACGATGTGTCCCCAGTGCCTTGGAACAAAATGCACCTTGTAGGCGTGGCATAAGAAGTCACTGCGTGACCGTACCATCAGCCGGTGACCCCTCCCGTTGTCACTCCCTTTGCTCCCTCAACTCCATTTTACTGGCCAAAATTCTGACTTCCATTAGCTTCTAAAATTGTACTCACATTAATCTGGAGTATACTCTGTGCCTGAGCGTCCTTAGCCCACTGGAGAGTTAATACTTTATCCACACTGAATGACTCCTTCGGATAGTTTAAACAGTTTGATCAGATTTTCCACATTTAGTGAAAGTATTAGCACAATTGGAACAGCTTCTTCCACTCTGCCATCAGGTTTCTGAATGGACAATGAACCCATGAACATTACCTCACTATTTTTTTTATATACGTACATACATATATATCTATATACACATACATATTATACATACACGTTATAGTTTATAGTTTTATTATGTATTGCAATGAATGTACAGCTGTAGAAAAACAACAGATTTCACAATGTATGCCAGTAATATTAAACCTGATTCTGATTCAACACCAGCGATTGATCACTGATTGGGGTTTGATTCCCACTGCCATGTTGTAAGGCAGGGGTCCCCAACCTTTTGCGCACCGCGGACCGGTTTAATATTGATGATATTCTTGCGGACCGGCTGACCGGGGGTGAGGGGGGTGGTGGTGTTCAAGTTCAACAGTGCGTGACAGGGAATGAGGAAAGGTGCAGCTGACTCATATTGTTTCATATCGTCAAATCATATCGTTTCCTCATGGCCCGGTGGTTGGGGACCACTGTTGTAAGGAGTTCGTACGTTCTCCCTATGACCACATGGTTTTCCACCAGCTGCTCCTGTTTCCTCTCGCATTCCCATTCCAAAGGCACGTGGTTAGGATTAATAAGTTGAAGGCATACTATGTTGGTGCCAGAACTTAGCAACACTTGCAGCCTGCCCCCAGCACATCACAAACAATAACGCCACAGCACATTTCACTGTATGTTTCAATGTGCAACATAAATCTAATCTCTTTTACCTCTTTAGTCATGAGGAGACACTGCCTAGGCAGGACTTGTTTGCTATGAGGCATAGAGCAATGTAATTAATAAACTTATGTGTGGTTGAAGAAGAGAAAGGCCGTTTCCTTTCAGCAGTGAGGCCCACTCCTGCATATACTAATGTTACTGAACTGCCATTATAGGAAGAATGTGGAAGCTTTGGAGAGGGTGCAGAGGAAATCAGGATGCTGCCTGGGATAAGGCCTTTGACAAGGTGCCACACATGGGGCAGCGTACCAAGTTAAGAGCCCACGGTATTACAGGAAAATTACTGGCATGGTTAGAGCATTGGCTGATTGGTAGGAGGCAGTGATTGGGAATACAAGGATCCTTTTCAGGTTGGCTGCCAGTGACTAGTGGTGTTCCGCAGGTGTCAGTGTTGGGTTGGGACCGATTCTTTTTATGCTGTATATCAATGATTTAGATGATGGAATAGATGGCTTTGATGCCAGGTTTGCAGAAGATATGAAGATTGGTGGAAGGGCAGGTGGCGTTGAAGAAACAGGAAAGCTGCAGAGACTTAGATTAGGAGAATATGCAAGAAAGTGGCAAATGAAATACAATGTTGAAAAATGCATGGCCATGCACCTTGGTAGTAGAAGTAAATGTGTGGACTATTTTCTAAATGAGGAGAAAATCCAAAAATCTGAGATGCAAAGGGATTTAGGAGTCCTTGTGCAGAACACCCTAAAGGTTAACTTGCAAGATGAATTGGTGGTGAGGAAGGCAAATACATTCATTTCAAGAGATCTAGAATACAAGAGGAGGGATGTGATGCTGAGGCTATATAAGGTATTGGTGAGGCCTCAGCTTGAGTATTGTGAACAGCTTTGGGCTCCTTATCTAAGAAAAGATGTGCTGGCATTTGAGTGCATTCAGAGGAGGTTCACAAGGATGATTCTGGGAATGAAAGTGTTAGTATATGAGGAACGTTTGATAGCTCTGGGCCTGTAGTCATTGGAATTTAGAGGGGGGGATCAAATTGAAACCTTTCGAATGTTGAAAGGCCTGGAGAGAGTAGATGTAGAAAAAATGTTTCCCATGGTGGGGGAGTCTAGGACAAGAGGGCACAGCCTCAGGATAGAGGGGCATCTGTTTAAAATAGATGTGGAGAAATTTCTTTAGCCAGAGGGTGGTGAATTTGTGGAATATGTTACCACAGGCAGCTGTGGAGATCAGGTCATTGGGTATTTAAGGCAGAGATTGATAGGTTCTTTATTGGCCATGGCATCAAAGGTTATGGGGAGAAGGCTGGGGAGTGGGGCTGAAGGTGGGGAAAAAAAAAGCCATGATGAATGGCAGAACAGACTCGATGGGCCAAGTAGCTAAATTCTGCTCCTATGTCTGATGGTTTCATAAGGGAGCATGTCTTACCGTTTCTTTTCTCTTTAAAGTGAAGTTGGATGAGAAGTGACTTGCTAGAGGTATATAAGATTACATGAGGCAAAAATAGAGTGGACAGTCAGCGTGTTTTTTTTCTCAGAGTGCTAATACCAGAGGACATCCTTTTAAAGTGAACGGAGAAATGTTTAGGGTAGATTTTTACACACCTGGATCGCACTGCTGGAGCTGGTGGTAGAGACTGGATGATTAGGGACATTTAAGTGACCCTTAGGTTAGCACATAGATGAAAGAAAAATGGAGGGTTATGGGCTGCGTTAGAATAGTCGTGGAGTAGGTTCAAAGGTCGGCAGCTTCTCCCCCTCTGTCATCCAGTTTCTAAATGGACATTGAATTCATGAACTTTACCTCACTTTTATTATTTCTATTTTAAATTTAACTATTTAATACACATATATATACTTACTGTAATTGAATTATTTATTTTTCCTATAATGGATTGCACTGTACTGCTGCCACTAAGTTAACAAATTTCACGACATATGCCAGTGATATTAAACCTCATTCTGATTCTGACCTTCTCCCTAGTAATGGCAACTTTACACACTTCTGCCCCCCGAACCTCTTGAACTTCCAGCATACCACTAGTGTCTCATGCAAAATATGTACTCATTGTGTCTTTCGTTTTCTTGTCCCCCATTACTACCTCTCCAGCATTGTTTTCCAGCCGTTCAATATCCACACTTGTTTCTTTTTTACACTTGATGTATCTAAAGAACTTTTGGTATCCTCTTTAATATTATTGGCTAGATTACTTTTGTATTCCACCTTTTCCTGCTTAATGACTTCTTTTAAGTTGTCTTCTGTTGGTTTTCAAAAGCTTCCCAATCCCCTAACCTCCCACTAATTTTTGTTCTATTATATGCCCTCTCTTTCACTTTTATGTTGGCTTTGACTTCTCTTGTTTGCCACAGTTGTGTCATCTTGCCTTTAAAATACTTACGTATATATCCTGTACCTTCACATGACTTCCAGGTATCCAGCCGTTGCTGCTCTGCCGTCATCCCTGCCAGTGTTCTTTTCCAATCAATTTTGGCCAGCTCCTCTCTCATGCCTCTGTAATTCCTTTTCCTCCAAAAAATTCCATTTACTTCTCAAATTTCAGGGTGAATTTGATCATATTATAATCACTTTCCTGTAAGGGATCTTTTACCTTGAGCTCTCTAATAATTCCAGTTCACTGCACAACACCCAATCCAGAATAGTTGATTCCCTAGTGGGCTCAACCACGAGTAGCTCTAAAAAGCCATCTCGTAGGCACTCTAGAAATTCCTCCTCTTGGGATCTAGCACCAACCTGATTTTCTCAATCCATCTGCATATTGAAATTCCCCATGACTATTATAAGGTTGCCTTTTTGGCATGCTTTTTCTATAGAAACCATAGAAACCATAGAAAAACTACAGCACAGAAACAGGCCTTTTGGCCCTTGGCTGTGCTGAACTATTTTCTACCTAGTCTCACTGACCTGCATACGGACCATATCCCTCCATACACCTCCCATCCATGTATCTGTCCAATTTATTCTTAAATGTTAAAAAAGAACCCGCATTTACCACCTCGTCTGGCAGCTCATTCCATACTCCCACCACTCTCTGTGTGAAGAAGCCCCCCCAATGTTCCCTTTAAACTTTTCCCCCCTCACCCTTAGCCCATGTCCTCTGGTTTTTCTCTCCCCTTGCCTCAGTGGAAAAAGTCTGCTTGTATTCACTCTATCTATACCCATTATAATTTTATATACTCTATCAAATCTCCCCTCATTCTTCTACGCTCCAGGGAATAAAATCCTAACCTATTCAACCTTTCTCTGTAACTGAGTTTCTCAAGTCCCGGCAACATCCTTGTAAACCTTCTCTGCACTCTTTCAACCTTATTTATATCCTTCCTGTAATTTGGTGACCAAAACTGAACACAATACTCCAGATTCCGCCTCACCAATGCCTTGTACAACCTCATCATAACATTCCAGCTCTTATACTCAGTACTCTGATTAATAAAGGCCAATGTACCAAAAGCTGTCTTTACGACCCTATCTACCCGTGACGCCACTTTTAGGGAATTTTGTATCTGTATTCCCAGATCCCTCTGTTCTACTGCACACCTCAGTGCCTTACCATTTACCCTGTATGTTCTACCTTGGTTTGTCCTTCCAAAGTGCAATACCTCACACTTGTCTGTATTAAACTCCATCTGCCATTTTTCAGCCCATTTTTCCAGCTGGTCCAAGTCTCTCTGCAGGCTCTGAAAACCTTCCTCACTGCCCACTACACCTCCAATCTTCGTAGCATCATCAGCAAATTTGCTGATCCAATTTACCGCATTATCATCCTGATCATTGATATAGATGACAAATAACAATGGACCCAGCACTGATCCCTGTGGCACACCACTAATCACAGGCCTCCACTCAGAGAAGCAATTCTCTACTACCACTCTTCGGCTTCTTCCATTGAGACAATGTGTAATCCAATTTACCACTTCTCCATGTATACCTAGCGACTGAATTTTCCTAACTAACCTCCCATGCGGGTCCTTGTCAAAGGCCTTACTGAAGTCCATGTAGACAATATCCACTGCCTTCCCTCCATCCACTTTCCTGGTAACCTCCTCGAAAAACTCCAATAGATTGGTCAAACATGACCTACCACGCACAAAGCCATGTTGACTCTCCCTAATAAGTCCCTGTCTATCCAAATGCTTGTAGATTCTGTCTCTTAGTACTCCCTCCAATAACTTACCTACTACCGACGTTAAACTTACTGGCCTATAATTTCCCGGATTACTTTTCGATCCTTTTTTAAACAACGGAACAACATGAACCACTCTCCAATCCTCCGGCATCTCACCCGTAGACACCGACATTTTAAATATATCTGCCAGGGCCCCTGCAATTTCAACACTAGTCTCCTTCAAGGTCCGAGGGAATACCCTGTCAGGTCCTGGGGATTTATCCACTTTAATTTGCCTCAAGATAGCAAAGCACCTCCTCCTTTTCAATCTGTACAGTTTCCATCATCTCACTACTTGTTTCCCTTAATTCCATAGACTTCATGCCAGTTTCCTTTGTAAATACAGACGCAAAAAACCCATTTAAGATCTCCCCCATTTCTTTTGGTTCCACACGTAGCTGACCACTCTGATCTTCAAGAGGACCAATTTTATCCCTTACAATCCTTTTACTCTTAATATACCTGTAAAAGCTCTTTGGATTATCCTTCACTTTGACTGCCAAGGCAACCTCATGTCTTCTTTTAGCCCTCCTGATTTCTTTCTTAAGTATTTTCTTGCACTTTTTATACTCCTCTAGCACCTTATTTACTCCCTGTTTCCTATACATGTCATACAACTCTCTCTTCTTTATCAGAGTTGCAATATCCCTTGAGAACCAAGGTTCCTTATTCCTATTCACTTTGTCTTTAATCCTGACAGGAACATACGAGCTCTGCACTCTCATTCTATCTCCCTGCATTCTATCTCCTATTGTAATTTGTAAACCACATCTTTACTATTGTTTGGGGGTCTGTATGAAACTCCCATCAGTGTCTTTTTACCCCTGTAGTTCCTTAACACTGCCCATGATTTAACACCTTCCGACCCTATGTCACCTCCTTCTAATGATTTGATTTCACTCTTTTTTTTAAAACAACAGAGCCATGCCATCCCCTCTGCCTCCCTGCCTGTCCTTTTGATACAATGTGTATCTTTGGATGTTAAGCATCCAGTTATAATCTTCTTTCAGTGATGCTTACAGCATCGTACATGGCAATCTGTAACTGTGCTACAAATTCACTGACCTTATTCTGTACCCTGCGCACTTTCAAATATAACACCTTTAATCCTCTATTCACCCTTTTTAATTTTGTCTGCCTTTACATTGCAACTCGTCCTGTTGACTGCAATTTTGCTCTATCATCAGCCTCTCCTTGCTAGTAGTCTCACTACACGCTGCCTCTGTTTGTAAACTAACTACCTCATCCTCAGCGCTATCAGTCCAGTTGCCATTCCCTGCTAAATTAGTTTTAACCCTCCCGAACAACTTTAGCAAACCCGCCCTCAGAGATATTGGACCCTCTCGGGTTCAGGTGTAAACTGTTTCTTTTGTACAGCCATACCTTCCCCAGAAGAGATCCCAATGATCCATAAATCTGAACTCTTGCCTCCTGCACCAGTTCCTCAGCCATGCACTCACCTGCCAATTCATCCTATTCTTACCCTCACTGGCACGTGGCACCAGGCAGCAATCCAGAGATTACTGCTCTGTAGGTGCTGTTTTTCAGCGTTCTACCTAGCTTCCTAAAATCTCTCTTCAGCACCTCTTTACCTTTTCTGCTATGTCATTGGTGCCATAGATACCGAGACTTCTGGTTGCTCACTCTTACCCTTGAGAACACCATGGACCCGAACCGAGACATCCCTCGCCCCGGCACCTGGGAGGCAACATACCATCCGGGTGTCTCTATCACACCCACATAATCTCGTTCCTGTTCCTCAGGCTAAGGAATCTCCTGTCACCACTGCAATCCTCTTCACCTCTCTGCTCTTCTGAGTAAAGCATCAGACTCGGAGCCAGAGACCCAGTCACTGTGGCTCCCCTGCCCCTCCCCACTGGTAGGTTGTCCCTCCCAACAGTATCTAAAGTGGTATACTTATTATTGAAGGGAACGGCCACAGGGGTACTCTCCACAGGCAGAGCATTTCCCTTCCTTCTCCTGACAGTCACCCAGTTACCTGTCTCCTGCAACCTAGGGGTGACTACCTCCCTGTTGCTGCTACCTGTCACCTCCTCATTCCCCCATATGAGCTGAAGGTCCCTGAGCTGCAGCTCCAGTTCCCTAGTACTTTCCCTGAGGAGCTGTAGCTCAGTGTACCTGGTGCAGATGTGTTTATCTCCCAGAAATCCCACATTCCACACACGGTACAAAACACTGCCCCTGGAGCCATTCTCACTACACTATTATGGCCAAGCAGATGAGGAATGAAAAATTAAGAAGGAAAAAAAGAAACTTACCGGATACTTTACTTTGCCCAAGTTTGATGAGCCAAAGCCACTGACCCACTCACGGGAATAGCTGCTCTGCTTGCACTTGTGTTATTTTTATTTGCCCTGTTAGTGAATTCTGCCTGGTGATTGCTCGCAGTCCAACTTTGAGAAACTGCTGCAAAGTTCTGCCTTTTAAACCTTGATTACAGACCTGATTGAAAAGTTAGCTCCCGTCACGTACTCCTGCTCGGTGATTGGTCGCAGTCCAGCTCCCTGCGTTAAAGAGAAAGTGCAGTGCAGGTAGGGGAGGCAAGCTCTTTCACAAGGAGATCATTAGTGTACAGGAGATCAGTACAAACGTCTGGTAACTGAGACTGTCCTTGAACCTTGAGGTGTGTATTATGGTTTGTAACTCCAAAACATAAAACTACTTGCAAGAAAAAGACAGGAGAATTGTGTCTTAGTTTCATTTTTACTTTAAGCGAGGCACGCACGTGTGATGTAGTGGTGTGATGACATATGGCATTCATGTAATATTCCATAAAACCCATAATGAATTACTTAAGCAAACAAAGAATACTTAATCAAACAATATTACTCAAATGTTACTGAAATATTGAATGCACAACAGTATGTATTCTCAAGTTTCTGTATCTTCTGTTCAGGGGGTGGTGGGGGGGGGGGGGGGGAGGAGAATGACCAGGGTGGAAGGTGTTCTTGATTTAGTTGCGAGGCAGTGGGAAGTGGCAATGGAATCAGCTGAGTGAAGGCTGGTTTGCATGGTGGACTGGGTTGCATCCTGCAATTTTTTTGCGATCTTGGAGAGAGCAGTTGCCATGCCTGCATGTGATGCATCTGGATGGGATACTTTTCATGATGCATCTATGATTAGTAATTAAACTGATCAATTTATTGCTAGAAATATGCAAATTGTTTCCACAAGCGATTCTGAAATGCTGGAAATCCAGAGCAGCACACACAAAATGCTGGAGGAACTCAGCAGGCCAGGCAGCATCTATGGAAAAGGGTACAGTCGACATTTCGGGCCGAAACCCTTCAACAGGACTCTCTTGTTTGTGGGAACACCCACACATTTGCTGGAGGAACTCAGCAGGGTGGACTGTCCTGATGAAGAACATCAGCCTGAAATGTCGACTGTTTATTCCCCTCCATAGATGCTGACTGATTTCCTCCAGCTTTTTTAGTGTGTTGCACAGCAAATCATTTTAATGTGTCTAAGAACTTGGAGCCTATATTCTTCAGTTAAATCAATTATAAACCCCTAAAAAATTAATATGGAGAACCTTATATTGCAAGTAGACTCAAGAAAAAAATGACATTGCAACGTTTTTGAAATTTGAGGTAACTTTTATTTTTTTCTATAGGAGACTGGCTTACAGTACAAGAAGTTCATGGTGTATCCCTGGATCCTGAATGTAACATGGCCACTTGAACTGGTATTGTGTCAATGTCTGAATTTTACCTTCTCTGTCACTCTTCAACACAAGTTACTATTTCTACCATGGAGATTTTAATTCCCTTGAGCGAAGTGATCATATTTGAACTTTAAGCAAAAGATGCCCAGCAGGTCATGCAACACCTGCGGAGAGGAAAATTGAGTTAACATTTTGGCACAGCACGTCATCGAGCCATACAGCATGGAAACATGCCCCTGAGCCCATTGCCAGCCATACTACTCATCTGAGATCTTGCTATTTTTTAGTTTTTGACCCATATCCCTCTAAACCAGAGGTTACCAACTTCTTTATAACATGGACCTCTACCATTAACCGAGGGGTCCATAGACCCCAGATTAGGAACCTGTGCTCTAAATCTTTCCTACCCATATGATGAGCTTTTCTCTGAGCCAGAAGAGTCTGTTTTAAAGAAAAACATAGTTAGCCCATTGCTAGAATTTTGGATCCAGTTTTTTTGATCACCTGGCGTTAGGAAGGAAATGAAGGTCATTGAAAGAGTACAGATTCCTACAGCCTTTTATTGGCTTTCCTCTATCATATTCTGTTTAAGACCAGAGAAAATAAGAGGTCGGACACTGGATACATCCTTTAAATTTGAAGAAATCTGGTGACCTTTTATTCAATATTTTCATATAATCTGATTTTTGTACTGATTCTCTTCCAGCTATTTTTTCAGAACCTTGGATTTGATCAGAGTTTCTCTTTTCTTGGCTTTTCTCTCAGGATAGACTGCCCAGGCCTTTTTTTTCCTTCTGTTTAGAATAGTTTTTTTTCTTTTTTATATATAAAAATTTCTAATAGTCCTTCCCTTCTTCATAATTTGATAAGAGGAGAATGAATTACATTTTTTTCTGTATTATACATTCTATATCAAATTTATACTTTGTAGATCAACACTATGTGTGATTCTGATATTGTTTATTTTACCTTCTGTATGTACTGTTATTGACATATGTACCAGAGATATTCTCCTCCTGTTTGTATATACACTTTTTTAAAAAAATCATTAAAAGATTGGAAAAAGAAAAGAAAAAGGAGTACAGAAAAAACCATAAGACATAGGCGGAGAGTTAGGCTGTTGAGTCCATCAAGTCTGCTCTGTCAATCCATCGTGGCTCATTTATTATCCCTCTCAATCTCATTCTCACGTCTTCTCCCCTCAGCCTTTGATGTCCTTACTGATCAAGAACCTATCAACCTCTGCTCTAAATATACCAAATGACTTGGTCCCCTCAGCTGTTTGTAGCAATGAATTCAACAGATTCACCACCCTCTGACTAAAGAAATTCCTCCGCATCTCTGTTCTAAAGGGACATCCCTCTATTCTAAGGCTGCTCCCCCGGTCCTGGACTTTCCCACCAGGAAACATCCTCTCCACATTCCCTCTATCCAGGCCTTTCAATATTCAATTGGTTTCAAGGAGATACCCTTCATTCTTCTAAACTCCAGTGAGAACCATCCCAGAGCCATCAAATGATCCTCATAGGTGAACGCTTTCATTCCTGGTCACAGGGATGAAGGGTAACGTTATCCAGGGGTTTTCCTTTGTGGAAGGAAGATGAAGAGAAGGTTTGGGGAGTTGTGCCAAAGTGTGTCCAGAACTGGTGGGATGAATAGTCAGAGGAAGGATTCTATGCAATTAGTGCTGAGTCCCTCTCTTGTTTGAGGCCGACCATGGATGTTATGTCCCAGCCGTCTAGGTGATACACAAGCCAGGGCAGTACAGTATAGAGAGCTGTTCCCCATGTAGCAGGCTCCCCTTTCCACATTGCTGATGAGTCCAATGGAACGGCAGAGACCGATGCAGTTGGCATCAGTGGCATCACAGGAGTTGCCAGTCAAAGCGGAACTCAACGCAGGACTGCCTTTGGGACTCCAGCCCTGGTCTACTCCTAAAGCCTTTCCCCACGAGTGGGTATAGCTGCAAGGCAGCGGAGGTTTGAGGTCAGAGTTTTCTTTCTCATACATGAGTTGCCAACAGCTGACGAGCCCCACCTGCCCGAAGTGACAGGTTTTAAGGCGCCTTTTCCTCTTCCCCTGCCAGCAGAAACAATGCCGCTGGGCTTAGTAGCTAAACCACACATGAAGGCCAGGGGCTGGACTTGGTTGTCAGAGGCTATTTGACATGCATGCCTTTGGGGAGCATTTAATGGGAAGAGCGAGCTTATCCCCACTACCCTCCCCAATTTAAGGAGCTAGTGTAGGATTAGGTTAAATGGGTGCTGGATGGTTGATGTGGACCAGGTGGGCTCTTTCTATGCTATATGCTACATTTGGCTGTGGAAGCCAGTTCATTGGGCATATTTAACGTGGAGGTTGATAGTTTCCTGATTAGTAAGAATGTCAAAGGTTATGGGGAGGAGGCAGGAAAATGAGGTTGAGAGAGAAAATAAATGAGCCTGATGGAATGGCAGAACAGACTCAATGGACCGAATGGCCTAATTCAGCTCCTATGTCTTTTGGTCTTCCTGCCTCTGTCTGCAAGGAGTGTGTACGTTCTCTCTGTGACCTCATGTGTTTCCTCCAGGTGCTCGGGTTTCCTCCGGGTGCTCTGGTTTCCTCCCACAGTCCAAAGACGTACGGGTTCATAGGTTAATTGGTCATTGTGAATTGTCCTGTGATAAGGCTCGGGTTAAATTGTGTGGGTGGTACGGCTTGGCGGTCTACTCTGTGCTGTATCTCAATAAATTGAAAAATAGATATAACTGCAAGCAACACACATCAAAGTTGCTGGTGAATGCAGCAGGCCAGGCAGCATCTGTAGGAAGAGGTGCAGTCGACGTTTCAGGCCGAGACCCTTCGTCAGGACTAACTGAAGGAAGAGTGAGTAAGGGATTTGAAAGTTGGAGGGGGAGGGGGAGATCATCTCTTACTCACTCTTCCTTCAGTTAGTCCTGACGAAGGGTCTCGGCCTGAAACGTCGACTGCACCTCTTCCTACAGATGCTGCCTGGCCTGCTGCGTTCACCAGCAACTTTGATGTGTGTTGCTTGAATTTCCAGCATCTGCAGAATTCCTGTTGTTTGCGTTTAAATAGATATAACTGAGTGACTTTAAAGTGTTCCATTAGCATATGTTTCAGGAAGCAGGGAATCAAGTTTAATGTAACACACACACACAAAATGTTAGAGGAACTCAGCAGGTCAGGCAGTATCTGTGGAAAGGAATAAACAGTCGACGGTTTGAGCTGTGTCTTTCATCATGATCAAATTTAATCAAATTTGAAATTTAATACACTTTAAACAAATTTAATAAATCAGGACCAAATCAAATTTAATAAATCGGGCAAAAGGTACAAAATGGGGGATGAGTATAAACTTAGGGAGTGGTTTCGATCTTTTAGTTCTATTCGCATGAGTTAGGCTCTCTGAAAGGGGAGTGGATGGGCACTCTCGAGAGAAAATCACAGGGTTGAAGGGAAAGAGTAGGAGAATATGACCAACATGATTGCTTTAACAGGAGCCAGAACAGGTATGCTGGGCTGAATGTCTCCTGCTGAGCTGAAGCGTATCTGTGATCCTAATTCTATGAAATTGTAATTCTGACGGGTTTTAATGGAGCACAGATGCAGAGAAGGAGGCGAGGAGAACAAATACAAGGGAAGGGCTGTGATGGGGTGGAAAGCAGGCATGACCAAATCGTCATGGGGATGCTGGTACAAGGTGAAAGTGGACTGTAATGAGACAAGTATAGAAACAAAAGGTGGGTCTAGAGGAGGTGTGAATGGTGAAAGCTAGAATCAATAGAATCAGCCACTATCTGATAAATTTGTTTATAGAAATGTAGAACAATGGTGGACCGAATGTCTTGTTTTGTGCCATTCAGTCTTTGCTAGCTCCTGTCCATCCTTTCCTCTAGTTCTGCGAATTATTCATCCTCAATTATGCCTATGCAATTCTCTTTGGAAGGTCCTTGTTGATTTGGTTCCCACCATTATTTCATGTGATGAGATCCAGATGCAATCTGCTCTCTAACTAAAATATTACTTCTTGTGCTCCCCTCCCTTGTGTCCTTTGTCCAAATCCTAAATCTGTGTTATCTGATATCTTGAGCTGTTTGCTACTGGAACTTTTTCTTTTAACCATGTTCCTAACAATCATTTCTTGTGAAGTCCAGTACCCTTCAACCTTACTCCCTCCCGTGAGAACAAGACTACTTAGGGTCATTGAGTCATAGAGCACTATAGACCTGAAACAGGCCCTTCAGCTCATCTAGTCCATGCTGAACTATTATTTTGGCTAGTCCCATTGAACTTCACCTGGACCATAGTCCTCCATACCCCTCGCATTTATGCTTTTTCCAATCTTCCCTTAAAATGTTGGAAATCAAAGCCAACCTACCATTTTCCCTTGCCAGCTTGTTCCACACTCTCACCACCCTTTGAGTGAAGAATTTCCTCCCCATTCCCCTTATGAACATTTCATCCTTCACCCTTATTCCATGACCTAGTCTCACCCAAGCTCAGTGGAAAAAGCCTGCTTGAATTAACCCTGTCTGTATCACTCATAATTTTATACCTTTATGAAATCTCCCTTCTTCCTCCTACACTCCGGGGAATAAATTCCTAACCTGTTCAATCTTCCCCTATAACTCAAGCCCTCAAGTCTTGGCTACATCCTTGTAATTTTTCTCCGTGCTCTGTCAATCTTATTGATATCTTTCAGTAGCTTCTCAATAGCTGAAGGGATACCTTCTCCACTGCATTCTTGCTGTAGAGATCCCTGTTCACCCTCTGCACCAGTTGATCCTTGCCTTATCTCCTGTTTTCTCCACAGGACAGTGGGGATTACCCCCTGACAATGTCAGGACCCTACTGGAAGAAGTTCAAGTCCAATTTCTGTGAATTTCTCTCTGTGTTGATTCAGCACTGTCAGTACACCATCATACACGATGAGTACCTGATGGATACAGTGATTTCGCTTCTAACCGGCCTCTCAGACTCCCAGGTGCGGGCATTCCGACACACCAGTACACTTGCAGGTGAGAGAATTTCATTTTGCCATGATGCCAGGAAGGCCCCTGAGACAAAACAGAAGGAGGTGACAGATGGACTTCAGAAACCGTCTATGGCAAAGATTTTCCCCAGATCCCTTTGGATTTCCGCGTGTTTGTAGGATCTCCTGAGGAATCCGACAGGATACAGTGTCACTGAGATGGGGTAGAGTAAGTTTGCTGTAGGGTTCAAAGTATGTAAAAGGATCTTTAAATTATTTAGAATCTAAATAATTTTTAACTTTTAGATTCCAAAGGGCATTAATACCCAATAAGGTAGCAACTGAGTGTATGTAGATGTTGCATTTTTGCTATATTTTATTGTTCTTATGATGTGGTATTCCTAGTTGCTCTGAGAAGGTGGGCTAATTTGCTAACGCAAACACGAAGAAATCTGCATATGCTGCAGATGGTCCTGACGAAGGGTCTCGGCTCGAAATGTCGACTGTACCTCTTCCTAGAGATGCTGCCTGGCCTTCTGCGTTCACCAGCAATTTTTATGTGTGGGCTAATTTGCTGATCTGCTGATGAATTAGTGAGAGGGCGTAGTGTCCACAATCCTGTACAGAACATTATATGTAAATGATCTGGATTGCAGAGTTGATGGCTTTGCAGCCAAGTTTGTAGGCGATACAAAAATACAGCAGGTGGAGGAGTAGGTGGTGTTGAGGAAGCAGAGAGTCTGCAGAAAGACAGACAGATTAGGAGAAAGGGTGAAGAAGGGGCAGATGGAATATCGTGTTGGGAAGTGCTGTGGTCATGCACTAAGGTAGAAGGAATGAAGGTGCAGACAATTTTCTGAATGGGGAGCAAATTGAGAAATCAGAGGTGCAAAGGGACTTGGGTGTCCTTGTGCAGGATTCCCCGAAGGTTAACTTGCAGGTTCAGTTGGTGGTAAGGAAGGCAAGTGCAACTTTAGGATTCATTTCCAGATGACTAGAATATAAAATCAATGGTGTAATACTGAGACTTCATAACTCGTTGGTCAAAGTATATTTGCAGTGTTGTGAGCAGTTTTGGGCCTCTTATCTAAGAAAGGATGTGCTAGTGTTGGAGAAGATCCAGAGGAGATTTGTGAGAACAATCCCAGGAATGAAAAGGAATATGAAGAGCACTTGATGGCTTTCGGCCTGTACTCACTGGGGTTTAGAAGAACAAGGGGGATCTCATTGATCCCTATCGAGTATTGGAAATCTGAGGGGGAGTGGATGTGAAGAGGATGTTTTCAATAGTGGGAGAGTTTAGGGCCAGAGTTTACAGCCTCAGCATACAAGGATGTGACCTAGTGCCTGTGTTATATGTTAAGTGCACGTTGCTATTCTTTGGTAGCTTCACCCTGAAACCCTGAGACCTTTTTATCACAGTGACAAAATCTGGCCATCACGTATTTGATATTGTGTCTGCATTTGCCAAGCCTTTCCTTAAACCAGGGTATTTCCCTTTCCCTCAAGCTATGAAACTAATGACGGCTTTAATCCATGTGTCTCTGAGTCTGCGGATACAGTTGCACAACACGCAACGACAGTGTGAAGTGGAGAAGATGAACAGAAGGCCAAACCGGGGACTAGAAACATTCTTGCAGAAAAAGGATGAGGTGAGTAGATTTCTTATCTCCCATTTTCCTTGTGGAAATTTAGATTGAGGCCACTTCTAGGTTTTAAATAAATTCTTGACATAAAGTGCAGGTTCCACCGAGATGGCTGATCCCTGACTTCATTATATGGGGGTTCAGAATTGTGCCCTGGTAGTTGATCAGTACCAAATCTGAGGCTGCTCCTACTCTGCTGTTGGAATGCAATTTCCCTCCTGTGTGGAGCAGTCAACGTAAGCCATCACATTAGTCGCCAACATAGGAAAACACAGCGGTAAAAAAGAGCACCATGGACCATGGGCTGGGTTCTACAAAGAAAAAGAGAAAAAAATAAAAAAAAAGGGGGAATAGAAGGTGTTTTGGGCTGGGTCCAAATATTTCTGAACGTGGAAAGATGATGTTGGTGCAAGTCTTGGACCCTGCTTGAAGACCTGAGGGCTACTCTGTACCTAATTCATAAGATGTCTGAGAGTCCCCTGACAGTAGTCGCTCTCTCATGGTAATGCTTGGTAGGTGTGATCCCAGTCCTGAACTTCAGTATAAGGTGGTAGTGTGATCACTCGAGTTGAGTATGATGTTCTCCAAAGTGGTTGTTTATTGGTGGGTCTTCAGGTGGCTGCAGAGGCTGATCTGGGATCCATGTATTCTGCCCTTAATGGACAAGGCTTGTGCATGACTTTGTTCAATGTCAGGGGAACCACCACACGGTCCTTCACAGATCAGGATAAAGGTCCAGTGATATGGACTGCAAGATGACAGGGGGCCCTTCACTACTGTAGCCTTCCTCCACTTCCACTGCCATTCTGATGTGTCATCATCTTCCAGTTCCATTGCTGAGGTCTGGGTTGGATTGCTGTCCCTCTTGACCTTACCACTATAGGTGACCTTACCAACTAAGTACCAGATGCCTAAACTCCAGCTGGATTCGCTCTCGGGAACTCACACGTCTCCTCATCACGACAAGGTGACAATTGTTGGAGAATTCAGTTTAAAGATAAAAGTAGATGCACCAGAGACCACAGCTGCTAGAATATGGAACAACTAACAACCAACTGGAGGAACTTGGCATATTGAGCAGCATCTCTGTGATGAAGGGAATTGTCAACATTTTGAGCCAAGGTCCTGTATCAGGAGAGGGGAGGGAGCCAGCACAAAGAGGAGAGGGGGAGCAGTGAAGCAGGAGTTATTGGGTGATTAGTGGACTGACAGAGGTGAAGCATGATGAGTGGAATGATGCAAGTAGTGGTGGTGTTGGGAGACCGAGGTAGGCAGATGATGGGAGAAGGTAGGCAATGAAAAGGACAGGCACATGGCGCCAGATGGACGGGAGGACAGTGAGGGTTAAGGCAGCTGGAAGGGTGTTAAATTGAAAACAAAGGATGAAGTTATTATTTTTTGTGCGTGTATGGGGCAGTATGTTAATGCAGATATTGGAGTTTATACAGCACTGTGCAAAACTCTTATGCACATATATAAAGCTAGGGTGCCCATGAGTTTTGCACGGTACTGTATTTATCAATGTGGCGCGGAGAGCAGGTTGGTATATCCGGCGGGAGCAAAGGATTTTTGAGAATGGTGAGGGTAGAGCGACATGGGAGGGGTTTGAGACAGGTGGCAGAGAAGGAGTGCTAGGGGTGGGTGTAGCATGGGTGCAGACACACCCAGCACCAAGACACCAGGCAAAGTCATTTGATTCCAAACAATTGATTTATTGATCGTTACTGAATGTCTCTCTGGTGCTTCCCGTTTCATCCCCTTTTCCCTACCATGATTCCCATCTCCCTGTCTCTTGTCTCCTTCCCATTCTCAGTCCACAATGGAGACCCATATCAAAATCAGGTTTACCTGGGTGGACCCGAGAATGGAGGTTCCCGGGTTCGAAACCAGTCTGGTCCGCTCCCGAGTACGCTTTCCATCTGTGCTGGGGTTAAGTGTCGAGATCGCAACTCGACCTCGTAAAATAAAGGGAAAATACTGTGAAAATGTCTGTGTGAGGAGTGGCTCACCAGACAGTCTCTCTCTCTCTCTCCGCGCCTTGTAAAAGCCACGAAAAAGACATCATCACGGACGGACGCACGCACACGCAGACGCACACGCACATACTCGCATGCATGCAGGCACACGCCAAAAAAAAAATCAGGTTTGCCATCACTTACATGTGTCATGTGTCTTTGCAGCAGTAGCAATACAGTGTAATACATAAAGTTACTACAGTACTGTGTAAATGTCTTACGCACCCTATTGTATATGAGCCGAAGATGTTTGCATAGTACTGTACTACAGTGGTCGAAAGAAGGCCATAGTTGGGAGCTTAACATCAAAGGATATACTTTGTATCAAAAGGACAGGCAGGAAGGCAAAGCTGCTGCTGTGGCTCTGTTGGTAAGAGATGGAATTACATCTTTAATAAGCAGAGATATAGGGACAGAGATTGTTGAGTCTTTGTGGGTGGAGTTAAGAAATTGCAAGGGTAAAAAAAAACATTATGGGAATCACATATAAGCCTCCAAGTAGTGGCCAAGATGTGGGTTTGAGATTGCAAAGGGAGGTGGAAAAGGCATGTAATAAGGGTAATGACACAATTGTAATGGGGGACTTCAGTATGCAAGGGGATTGAGAAAATCAGGTTGGTGTTGGATTGCAAGAGAGGGAATTTGTTTAATGACTACAAGATGGCTTTTTAGAGCACCCTGCGCATGAGCCTACTTGGGGAAAGGCTATCTTAGATTGGGTGTTGTGTAATAACCCAGATCTTATTAGGGAGCTTAACATAAAGGAACCCTTAGGAGGCAGTGATCATAATATGATTGAATTCACACTGCAATTTGAGAGGGAGAAGCACAGGTCACATGTATCAGTATCGCAGTGGAATAAAGGGAATTACAGAGGCATGAGAGAGGAGCTTGCCCAGGTGGATTGGAGGAGGATACTGGTGGGGATCATGGCAAAACAGATATGGCTGAAGTTTCTGGAAATAGTTCACAAGGTGCAGGATAGATATATCCCACAGAGGAAGAAGTTCTCAAGTGGCAGGTGTAGTGCGAGGCAAACTCAAAGGTCTTAAGGTGGATATGTCACCTGGGCCAGATGGACTACATCCCAGAGTCCTGAGAGTGGTTGCTGAAGAGATAATGGATGCATTGGTCATGATCTTTCAAGAATCACTTGATTCTAGCACGGTCCCAGAGGATTGGAAGATTGCGATTGTCACTCCACTCTTTAAGAAAGGAGGAAGGTAAAAGAAAGGAACTTATAGACCAGTTAGCCTAACCTCAGTGGTTGGAGTCTATTATGAAGGATAAGGTTTTGGGGAACTTGGAGACTAATGATAAAATAAGTCAAAGTCAGCATGGTTTCTGTAAAGGGAAATCTTGCCTGACAAACCTGTTAGAGTTCTTTGAGGAAGTAACAAGCAGGGTGGACAAAGGAATGGCAGAGGATGCTATTTACTTGGATTTTCAGAAGGCATTTGATAAGGTGCCACACGTGAGGTTGTTTAACAAGATAAAATCCTATGGCGTTACAGGAAAGGTACTGGCATGGATAGCAGAATGGCTGACAGGCAGGATGCAGCGAGTGGGGAAGAAAGGGGCCTTCTTTGGTTGGCTGCTGGTGACTAGTGGTGTTCCTCAGTGGTCAGTATTGGGACTGCTACTTTTCACAGTTTTGGTCAATGATTTAGATAATGGAATTGATGGTTTTGTGGCAAAGTTTGCGGATGATATGAAGATAGGTGGAGGGGGAGGTAGAGCTGAGGAAACAATGCAATTGCAGCAGGACTGAGACAAATTGGAAGATTAGACAAAAAAATGACAGAATACAGTGTTAAGAAATGTATGATAACGCATTTTGGTAAAAGGAACAATATTGTGAACTATTATCTAAATGGGGAGAGGGTTCAAACATCAGAGTTGCAGAGGGACTTGGGAGTCCTCGTGCAAGACTCCCAGAAGATTAATTTACATGTTGAGTCTGTGGTAAATACAGTAAATGCAATGTTGGCATTTATTCTGGGAATAGAATATAAAAACAAGGAACTAATGTTGAGCCTTTTAAGATTCTAGTTAGGCCACACTTGGAGTATTGTAAACAGTCTTTGGCCTCGCATGTCAGAAAGGATGTGTTGTGATTGGAGAGAGTCCAGAGCAGCTTCTCGAGGGTGATTCTGGGAATGAAGGGGTTAATGTATGAGGACCGTTAGACAGCTTTGGGCCTGTACTCACTGGAATTCAGAAGAATGTGGGGGATCTCATTGTAACCTGCCGAATGTTGAAAGGACTAGATAGGGTGGATGTGGAGAGGATGTTTCCTATGGTGGAGGTATCCAGAACTAGAGGGCACAGCCTCAAAATTGAGGGCAAGTCTTTAGAACAGAGGTAAGGACGAATTATTTTTAGCCAAAGAATAGTAAATCTGTGGAATGCTCTGCCACAGACTGTGGTGGAGGTGAAGTCCATGCGTATATTGAAGGCAGAAGTTGATAGTTTTCTGATCGATCAGGGCATCAAAGGATATGGCGAGAAGGCCGGTGTATGGGGTTGAGTGGGATCTGGGATCAGCCATGATGGAATAGCGGAGCAGACTCGATGGGCTGAATGGTTTAATTCTGCTCCTTTGTCTTATGGTCTTAAAGTATAAACCTGGCTCACCTGGCTTCACCTATCACCTGCAAGCTTACATTCCTTCCTCATCTTCCATTTTCTTATTCTGGCTTCTTCCCCATTCCTTTCCGGTCCTGTTGAAGGGTCTTGGCCCAATGAGGGGTCTGTATGTTTGTGATCTTCTGCTGCAGTACCCCATCCGTTTCAAGGTTCAATGTGTCGTGTGTTCAGAGGTGCTCTTCTGCACACCACTGTTGTAGCGTGTCACCTTCCTGTTGGCTTGAGCCACTCGGCTGTTCTCTGACCATTCTCATTAATAAGGTATTTTTGCCGACAGTATACTGCTCACTTTTGCTCTTTGCACATTTCTCTGTAAAATCCCAGGAGATCAACATTTTCTGGGATACTCAAGCCATCATGTCTGTCACCAACAATCATTTCGTGGTCAAAGTCACTTAAATCCTATCTTTTCCCCATTCGAATGATCGATCTGAACAACAACTGAACCTCTTGACCATGTCTGCGTGCTTTTATGCATTGAGTTGCTGCCACATGATTGGCTGATTAGATTTTTACATTAACGAACAGGTGTATCTAATAAGATGGTCAACGAGTGTAAATTATGTCTCTCTGGACCTACGCAGTTTACCCACTCTCAGATAAATTTGCCCCAACCCTCTGTGAGAATAAGCTGCAACAGGTCAAGAAGAAAATGGACTCTGTCAACATCCCAACTGGGGAAGTACAGTGAATGCTGTCTTACCCCAGCACCCACATCCACAGAATGTATGTAAATTTAGTGAGGCCATCTGGTTGGTGGCAGGCAGCATTCGACGTGATCCCTTCTCAGATTGGATGATCCCTTGGCAAAGTTCAGTGCTGTTTACGTCTCTACAGAATGTGGATGTCACGAGTATGGCTGGCAGTCAGTGTCTTGTGAGAGTTAAGAGTCAACACTAAACCAGAGATTCTGCAGATGCTGGAAAGCTTGAGCAACACGTACAAAATGCTGGAGGAACTCAGCAGGTCAGGCAGCATCTGTAGGGGGGGGAAACAGTCAACGTTTTGGGCTGGGATCCTTCATCGGGACTGAAAAGGAAGGGGGCAGAAGCCAGAATAAGAAGGTCGGGGTAAGGAAAAATACTAGCTGGCAAGTGATAGGTGAAATCAGGTGAGAGGGATGGTGACTGGGTGAGCGAGGGGGTTTGAAGTAAAAAGCTGGGAGGTGATAGATGAAAAAGTCTGAAGAAGAAAGAATCTAATAGCAGAAGACAGTGGACCATGGAAAAAAAGGAGGAGGGGTGTTTCTGGGAGGTGATAGGCAGATGAGGAGAAGGAGAGAGAGGGGAACCAGAATGGGGAATGGAAAAAGATAGAAGGACGGATGGGGGAGTATTGGTATTGGTATTCACAGGCTCACTTCACTTCTTTACCGTCTGTCTCATTTGTTCATGAGACATGGCCATTATTGGCCCTTGAACTGAGTTCCTGGCCAACACGTTTCGAAGGCCAGAAATAGTCAACAACATCAGTGGGTCTGGAGTCACATGATGGCCAGACTAGAAAAAGATGGCGGTCTCATCCCCCGAGCAACAGTAGGAAAGTTGATGAGTTTTTGTTAAAATGAGACAATTTTACGGTTGCCATGACTGATAGTGGCTTTCTTTTTACTCCACTTTTAGTTAGTTGTATTTGAATTTCCCAGTTGTGGGATTTGGAAGAACGTAATAATCCAATCCCTTGGATACTCTAGGAGCATTCTGTATAAGAAGAGAGGAGGAAATGGAAAGAAAGTGAGATAGGGAGGTAACCCTGACCCAGAGTGAGGAAGCTCGGGCATGGTGTTGCTCCCGTGTTCTGACTCACAAAGGTTCCTCCACCCTCAAGCACCCACCGATCATGGGGAAATGATGCCAAGTCAGTGTGGGCCAGAAATGTTTTTCTTTCTCAATGTAATGAATATTTAATTTTGTTTTTTTCAGATTTTAGAAAAGCAGGGGAATATTGAAAATCTGATGGATGCCATCTTCAAAGGAATCTTTGTACATAGATATCGGTAAGTTTGCGTGCTTAAGGGGCACCTCTGTAAAAAGCTAATTTTCGTGGTGTTTATGCTTAGTGGCCACTTTATTAGGTATGTCCTGTACTTAATAAAGTTACCACTGAGTGTATGTTTTGTGGTCTTCTGTTACCATAGCCCATCCACTTCAAGGTTTGGCATGCTGTGTGTTCAGAGAAGCTCTCCTGCACACTTCTCTTGTAACGCATGGATACTCGAATTACTGTCACCTTCCTGTCAGTTTGAACCAGTCTGACCATTCTCTTCTGACCCCTTTCATTAGCAAGGCATTTTCACCCACAGCACTGCCGCTCACTAGATTTTTATTTTTTGGTTTTCTGCACCATTTTCTGTAAAACCTAGAGCTGGAGTTCTCAGCCTTCTTTATACCATGGTCCCCTACCATTAACATAGGGGTCTGTGAACCCCAGATTGGGAACCCCTGCTCCAGAGACTGTTGTGCGTGAAAATCCTAGGGAAAATTGGCAGTTTCTGAGAGACGCAAACCACCCTGCCTGGCACCAACAATCATTCCACGGTCCAAGTCACTTAGATCACATTTCTTCCCTGTCCTGATATTTGGTCTGAACAACAACTGAACCTCTTGACCATGTCTGCATGCTCTTATGCATTAAGTTGCTGCCACATGATTGGCTGAATAGATATTTGCATAAACGAGTAGGTGTACAGGTGTACCTAATTAAGTGGCCTCTGAGTGTATACTCAAGGTATACATGCTTACCATCATAAACTTTAACTTAGAAAAATGCCACCTGATACTGAGCTCCAAGATGGAAGAAAAATTTGATATAAATGGTCTGGGATATATTTTCCTTCCCACGTGCATCTTCTGCACTTAATTGGCTAAAACCTCATACTTTTGTAGATGTACATACATGCTAATAGTAAACTAGTTTGAAGTCAAGAGCTCTGAAATAATGCAGGAAATTATTTTTTAAAATATTAAATGAAGTGCATTTTCTCAAAAATCATTTAGTGTTAAGCGTGGGAAATGTGAAAATGTCCCACCCTTTAGACTGGCCTTCTCCTTGACGTGCTTGTATCTGGAGCCTTGATCTCCATCACTGTCGAGGCATGTCCCTGGGGGGCACACATTCTGAAGTCTCCGCAGTCTCCGGGGAAATATGTTAGGACAGATATTGTTGTGGAGACTGTTGCAGCAACCGATGCCACTTAATCCTCGGAGTTACCTTTGAGCTCGGAGAAATTTCCATCACGAGGAAGAATGATGTTTTTGAAACGTTCTAACCGAGGAGCATATGAAGCATAGAGAACGAAATAAATAATTCCAATCACCATAAATTTCAAACTGCCACAACAGTGCATAAGGTGGAAGGAAACCAAACCTGCATATATTTGTGGTTTTATTAGACTCTATCCAATTGCACAGTTTTCCTTCGGATTCTTGCAGAATGACTAATGGCCTAAATTTGTCATTCTCCATGAAGTAGCAGAACTATCAAGCTATTTGACTGCATGAGAAATTGCAAATTAAATCCTTCTCCTTCCCTCACATCTAAAGGTGTGTAAGGGGTGACAGGAAATGCATGTCAGAATGGACCTTGCACCCTGTTTAATCTCTTTGCCCCAATATCCCTTTTCTCTGTATTTTATTTTATTTATTTTTATTTAGAAATATAGCACTGTAACAGGCCCTGCTGGCCCAGTGAGGCCCCGTCACCCTGTAAGACCCTATTAACCTGGTAACCCGTGCATCTTTAGAATGTGGGGGGAAACTGGCGCTCCCAGAGGAAACTTAACCGGTCATGGGGAGAACATACAAACTCATTACAGACAGTGCTGCAATTGAACCTGTATCGTTAACACTGAACCGTTGTAAACCTATGTTGGTGTGCAGCGAAGCTCGAAGCAAATTTATTATCAAGGTACATGTACAACCCTGAGATTCATTTTCTTGTGGGCATACTCAATAAATCCATGGGATAATAACCATAACAGAATCAATGAAAGACCACACCAATTTGGGCGTTCAACCTGAGTGCAGAAGATGACAAACTGCAAACATAAAAGAAAGAAATAATAATAATAAATAAATAAGCAGTAAATATTGAGAACATAAGATGATGCAGCCCATTTATGTGAGGTTAATGAACACTGTTGGCACGTGGCCAAGTGGTTACGGCGTTCGTCTAATGATTTGAAGGTTGCTAGCTCGAGCCTTGGCTGAGGCGGTGTGTTGTGTCCTTGAGCAAGGCACTTAACCGCACATTACTCTGCGACGACACCGGTGCCAAGCTGTATGGGTCCTAATGCCCTTCCCTTGGACAACATCGGTGGCGTGGAGAGGGGAGACTTGCAGCATGGGCAACTGCCAGTCTTCCATACAACCTTGCCCAGGCCTGCGCCCTGCAAACCTTCCGAGGTGCAAATCCATGGTCTCATGAGAGTAACGGATGCCTAAAAAAAAAATGAACATTGTAAGGTCCAGAGAATATTCACTGGGGCCTGGAGAGCAAGGTGTTATCAAGGCAAAACTCTTGAAGAACTTTAAGCCTCGGACTGACTCTGGAGTGTTTGTATCAATGAGGGTTGACTGTGTATCTGCCTGGCTATCTACCTTTGCATCCATCTCTCTATAACGTGTAATATACATATATATTAAATTTTGGACCTTAGTGTTTATGTGATGCACAAGCATGGTGCAGTCATTCATCGTAAATATAATTCCCATTTTCCTGCAGTGATGCATTGCCTGAAATCAGAGCTATTTGTATCGAGGAAATAGGCATCTGGATGAAAACCTGCAGCGATCGCTTTCTGACTGACAGCTACTTGAAATATGTGGGGTGGACTTTGCATGACAAAGTGAGTCGATCTATAATATTCTTCGGTCCTCTCTCCATCTTGGTTGGGTGGTGATTAATTCTCCTTTCTGTGATGGCTCTTTTTGCAGTTTTTTTTGAATGCTATTATATATTCTAACTAATCTGGAGATTTTGCTGAAGTGATGTCGTAATGAGCCCAAAGTAGACAAAGTGTCAGCCTGCTCTTCGCCAAGTTTCAGTTCATGTTCATCATGGTCCATGTGCAAGTGAAACTAAAGGCCCCAAAGTCACTCCATATGGCATTCGTTGCTTGGACAGCTACTCCTGACTTGTTCGTGGGAGTGGAGAGAGGACACGGCTGCATTCTCACTGGCTGCATCTCCGTCTGGTATGGTGGGTGGGGGCGCACTGCACAGGATCAAAATAAGCTGCAGAAAGTTGTGAACTCAGTTAGCTCCATCATGGGCAACAGCCCTCCCCTGCTTCCAGGACATCTTCAAGGAACAATGCCTCAAAAAGGTGACGTCCATTATTAAGGACCTCCATCATCCAGAACACGCCCTTTTCTCAAAGCTACCATCAGAAAGAAGGTACGGGAGCCTGACGGCACATATTCAACGTTTCAGGAACAGCTTCTTCCCCTCTGCCATCATGTTTCTGATTGGACATTGAACCCACAAACCTTTTTTTTCTTTTTGCTCTACTTAATTTAACTTTACTTACTGTATTTACAGTTTTTTCTTTATTATTATGTATCACATTGCACTGCTGCCACAAAAACAACAAATTGCATGACGTATGCCAGTGATATTAAACCCGATTCTGATTCTGAATAGCTTTCACTGAAAGAATATGTTATCATTTACAAAGGTGGTTAAAATAAGCAGGCATCACCTATTAAACTTTGCAAGGTCAAACTTGAGGGCAGAGCACAGAATTAAGGCAGGATTCTTAACAGTGTGGAGGAGCGGAGGGACCTTGGGGTCCATGTACGAAGATCCCTCAGAGTTGCCGTGCAAGTTAATAAAGTGGTTAAGAAGGTGTTGGCCTTCATCAGTTGAAGGATTAAGTTCAAGAGACGCGAGGTGATGTTACAGCTCCATAAAACTAGTTAGACCACTCGTGAAGTATTGTGTTCAGTTCTGGTCACCTCATTAGAGGAAGGATGTAAAAGCTTTAAAGGGGGTGCAGAGGAGTTTTACCAGGATGCTGTCCTGGATTAGAGAGCATGTTTTATAAGGACAAGTTGAGTGGGCTAGAGCTTTTCTCTTTGGAGCAAAGGAGGATGAGAGGTGACTTGATAGTGTCATTGTGGTTACAGTTGTGACTAGCATTCAGAGCCCTGGACCATGTATCTGTAGATTTGAGTTCAATTCCCTCCAATGCAGCTGTGGAATTTAAATTCAGTCAATTAGATATACCTAAAATTAGAAATAAATCGAATCATATTGGTTGATTATAAAACTACTGGTTTATTATAAGGATCTATTTAGCTGACTAATATTCTTCAGGAGATCTTCTATCTGCTGCTCCTGATGTGGTCTCCTTTATACTGACGACTCCCAACGTAAATTGGGGGTGGGGGTGGTCTGCTTTGTTGAGTACCTCCGCTATATCTGCAAAAAGCGGAATTTCCTGGTGGCCTGCAATTTTTTATTTCTATTCCAATTCCAGTTCCAACATATTGGTCCATGGCCTCCACTTCTGTCATGATGAGGCCACTCTCAGAGTGGATTAATAACACCTCGTATTTCGTCTATGTCGCCTCCAGCCAGAAGACATCGAGATCGCTTTCTCCTTCCAGTCATTTTTTTCCTCACTCCTCTTCTCTCTTCTTCCTTTCCACACTCTGCTCTCTTACCTCTTCTCTTCACCTGCCTATCACCTCTCCCTGGTGCCCCTCCTTGTTCCCTTTCTCCCATGGTTCACTCTCCTCTCCTATCAGATTTCTTCTTCTCCAGCCCTTGACCTTTCCCACCCACCTGGCTTCACCTATCACCTTCTAGCTAGTCCTCTTTTCCCTTCCTCTGCCTTTTGATGTTGGCATCCTCTCCAGTCGTGATGAAGAATCTTGGCCCGAACTGTTGACTGCTAATTTATTTCCAAAGATTCTGCCTTGAGTTCCTCCAGCATTTTGTGTGTGTTGATCTTCTATTCTTTGAATCTGGCATTTATTGGTCTCCAGAACTCACAGCTACCATTAATCCTCCTTAAAAAAGGTCCGTGTTGATCGGTTGAGTGGGGTGGGAAGTACAGGCTGCCTTACCAACAATGCCCACGTCTTGGTAATGAACCAACATGAGTGAGATGGCAAGCTTCAGATTTCTGTGTAGATTCAGAATGAGTGAAGACTAAAGGAGAGGGAGAGGGGATGGTGAAGACGCATCTTATAATTTTGCGATGGATTAACGAAACATGAGAGTCCAAGTCAGATTCGTAGGGGGAGCTACTGATATCTCTCCTTGCTCATGACCTTATAGATTTATTTAAAATATTGAGGGGCACAGATAGGTGACTGCGCATAGTCTTTTTCTCATGGAAGGGGAGCTAAAAATTAGAGGGCCTGGGTTTAAGGTAAGGGGTGAAATTTAAAAGGGTCCTGAGGGGCAGTTCTTCATGCAGAAGGTGGTGCATATGTGGGACAGGTTACCAGAGAAAGTGAAAGAGGTAGGTACAATAACAACATTTAAAAGGCAATTGGCTTGGTACGTTGCAGGGGTTCTGAGGGATAGGGTCCAAACATGGGCAAATGTTGCATATCATGGACAGCATGGACAAGTTGGGCCAAAAGGCCTTTTTCCATGCTATATTGTCTATGACTGTATGATGGGGACCTTTCCTTGATGATTTGTTACATACCAAAGCTGTTACGTGGGAACCTTCAGATTTCCTTTTGAGCCCTTTCAAATCTAAGCTGTTTCTTAGATCAATTCCCATATCCCCACACTCCTGCAAGCCTTTCTCTCTGGTCTAATTGAAGGAAGCCAAAGAAGGTAACCCAACTGTTAATTTGGATGGATTTTTAGTTAATTAAATATGCTTTTGGAGATAGGTCACAGAACAGCAGCCACCTGCAGAAAGGAAGACCAGGCTCGGCAGATTATGTGACCACCTCCTGCTCCCATGGTCTTGCGTTCCAGGCTCCCATTGTTTGCTTTTGTAAGAGGTTGATTTTGCTTTCTCAATGTCCTTAGGGGTGAAATTAGTCATGATCTAATACCTTAGGTTTCAGATCAGTTACCAGGTTAACCACAAGATGGGGATGTTGGAAGAAGATACCCCCACAACATTTAAAACAGGAGTTCCCAACTTTTTTTATGCCATGGACCAATACCATTAAGCAAGGAGTCCATGGACACCAGGTAAGAAACCCCTGACTTAAGAAGAATCTGGACAAGTGTCTGAGTTGGATTAGTATAGTTGGATACTTGGTGGTTGATATGGAAATGGTATGCTGAGGGGCCTGCTCGACTCTAAGGCTATGATCATCCACTCCGATGATATCACCAATAAGAAAAGCCAAAAAAAAGCATCTATGACATTCAGTTCAGGTAATTTATTCTGAAGAGAAAATACAGTCTGGCCATTTTTCCTCTAACCCTGATGCTATTATTCTTTTGCAGCAAAGTGAGGTGAGATTGAAATGCCTGATTGGATTACTGGGCCTGTACTCTGACCAAGAGTGTTGTGCAAAGATGGATCTTTTCACCTGTCGCTTCAAGGTGAGTTGACGTCTTTCCCTCTGATGGCATCTGAGAGGGAGGGTGCTGGGAGAAGCAGCAACCATGGAACCTTTGCCCCAGTCTTGGGTCGAATGAATTTATGGAGGTTTCAACACATACCCTCTCATATCCAATCTTACTTTCCAGTCTAATAGCCTATATATTCAACTCCCAAACTTAATACAGCTAAACATCTAATGTACTGGTGTCATTAATGTCCTTGGGCCAGAGTGTGGAGAATACCAGTGGCTCCATTTCCCACTGGTGTGGGGATGGCACCAAATTAAACTTGGAATCAATGTTGCTAACATTGAAAGTAAATAAAAGCAGGAACCTCTGAGTTAGATAGTGTTATACAGGTTCTTCAGCCTGACTCATCCATGCCTAGCAGGATGTCTAGCTGTGCTAATCCCATTTGTCTGCATTTGGCCCATATTCTTCTTAAACTTTTTTATCCTCATACAGTACTGTGTAAAAGTCTTAGGCACATACATATAGTTAGGGTGCCTAAGACTTCTGCACAGTACTGTAGTAATATTTTGTATTGCTGTCACAAAAAAAGAACAAATTTCATGACTTGTGAATGATGATAAACCTGATTCTGATATGGGTCTCTATTGTGGACTGAGTATGAGAAGGGAGCAGGGAGAGGGGAATCATGATTGGGAACAGGGGAAGGGAGAGGGTACGAAATGGGAAGCACCAGAGAGACATTCTGTAATGATCAATAAACCAATTGCTTGGAATCAAATGACCTTGCCTGGTGGCTCAGGGCTGGGTGTGTCTGTACCTATGCCACCTCTACCCTTGGCACTCCTTCTCTGCCACCTGTCCCACAACCCTCCTGCAGTGCTCCACCCTCGCCATTCCCAAACATCTTTTGCTCCCAACAGATTTACAAACTCGCTCTCCATTCCACGTTGACAAATACCGTATTGCAAAAGTCTGAGCACCCTAGCTACAAATATGTAGCTAAGACCTTTGCACAGTACTGTACCCGTCTAAATGTTTTCTTTAAACATAATTAACGATCCACTGGAGAAATGAGGATGGGAAGGAACTGTTGATGTTTCGAGGCAAAACCCTGCAGGAGGGTGATCCTGGTGACGGTTCTTTTCTTCCCGCAGATGCTGCTCGACCCACTGAGCTGTTCCAGCAGACTGTTTGATTTTTAATTATTTATCACATGTACATCGAAAGACTGAAGCGTGTTGTTTGTGTTTGCAACTATCACAACATAAGGTCGTGCTGGGGGCAGCCCACAAGTGTTGCCACACATTCCGGGCAGAACAACATAAATGCCAACGGCAGTAAAACAGCCCCTTTCCCATGCTCCCCCACCCCCCGCACACTCACCCATACAGACTGGCCTCCAACCCAGCGCAGGCTGCCTCTGGGCCTCCGACCTCTAGTCATAAAACTAAATTCCTACGCACTGGTACAAAGCCTTTATTATTGGTATTTTTGGTCCCTTTCTCCCAATTAACATACAAGGTGCAAATTAAATGGAGAAATTCACACATAAAATATGTAATGAGAAATGAAAGGCTGGTTAGACAGTATATTAAACAACTTTGTTCAAAGCAGCTTACAATGCTTGGGAACCATTAGTTTTGAAAACTCTGCATATCTACAGCATTAGAGATTGATAACTTTCTAGTGAAGCATACACGGGTCTCCAGCTTAATGTTAAATAGTATAAATATTCATTCAGCCATCAGGGAAAAAGAGCCCACTTCACTTACTACAATTGAAATTAAAAAGCACAATATTTGCCATTATCTTCAAGAAATAAAACATCATTTGAATAAGATGTGATGCAATTGGCCTTGTGTACAGGAAGATTGATGTGATATTTAATTCCTGTTGTCTGACAACCATTTTAAAACTTTGCTACTTCTGTCACTTGTTTTATGCTCCAGATTCCCGCATCTGCAATCTCTTGTGTCTTCACCTTTTAAATGTAACTGTACCCACCTCCAACGCCACCTCGTGTTGCACCATCCTCTGTGTGGGAAAAACCAAGTCCTACAGATCTCCAAACTTGAATGCTACCAAGTAGCAAGCTGTGGAAAGATTTGTATTGACATAATGACTTCTATGTCCACTCAGAGTACTTCTTAGTTGATTGGGTTTTTAAAATATAATTTGAGTTGTAAAGTAGGAAAAATAGCAGCGAGTCATAAACGCAAGAGATTCTGCAAATGATGAAACCCAGAGTAACACACGCAAAAGGCTGGAGGAACTCAGCAGCTCAGGCAGCATCCACGGAGAAGAATAAGCAGTTGATGTTTTGGGCTAAGACCCTTCATCAGACGCTTCCTGTTGAAGGTCTGATCAGGTCCTGATGAAAGGTTTCAACCTGAATTGTCGACTGTTTGTTCCTCTCCATGGATTCTGCCTGACCTGCTGAGCTCCAAGTAGAGCAGAAAATTTGCATACAGCAAAATCCCACTCTAATATCGATCAGGTAATGTGCTGATTATTGTTTTGGTTGAATGGGAGATAGTGATGGGCCTGGACACTAGGGATAATCTAGTTACGGTGGATACTAGAGATAATCCCATTGAGTGTGATTTGAATACATACTCTGCCTTTCTGCGTCAGTGGTACCAGCTGAACCAGGGGTAGTGTGCCAGTTGAGTCAAATCCCTCCAGGGTCAGCTCCTTCTTTTATTTGCATTCACCCAGTTGACTCTATTGAGTAAGCCACCGGCCTTCAAGTGCCTGGTTCGCAGAAAGTGGGATCGCGTGTAGACAGGATGACAAAGAAGCCTTTTTGCACACTGTAACTCAATGGATGCAGCATTCCCACTGACCCCTACAATCTCTAGTCAGTGAAACCGGAGATGGCATTGGGAAGTTTAAGGTCTTGTGGTGGGAGCATGCAGAGCTTCTGCCTTAGTAGTGGAAGGAGCAGCCCACCACACAAGCTACCCATAACCCTCCCCACTCTGTGGAAGTGGATGCGGATCCCATGTTGACCTCAAAAGCCATATGAGAACCCACAAAACTAGAGTGGAAGCCATTTTTGATTCCAGGGCAATTCTCCTCCAGCCTTGGAACTCTCCTAGTCATCTTAAACTTAACATCTCCAGAGTTGGGGACTGAACCCTAAGCTCTGGAACTCCCTCCTTTTTCTCCTTTAGTTCTTCCTGACCCATTAAACTTAACTCCTGAATCTGTCTGTCACTATTATTTCCTTATGTAACTCAGTCATAGTAAAGGCATCCGTCAGTCTTGCGAAACCATGGATCTGCACCTGGAAAGTCTTCACTCTCCAGGGCGCAGGCCTGGGCAAGGTTGTATGGAAGACCAGCAGTTGTCCATGCTGCAAGTCTCCCCTCTCCACTACACCAATGTTGTCCAAGGGAAGGGCATTAGGACCCATACAGCTTGGTACCAGTCATACTTTATCTGATAACATATCTGTGAAGGGAGATTTTCTGTCCTGAAAGTGGTGTCTAGATGGGAGTTTGTGAGATTTTTCAAAACCAATGTTGTGTCAGTGCGTGCAGACCTGTGTCCTGGGTTATTTAACTGACAGACCCTAATATATGTTAGTGCATACACTAATTAATCTGTTTAAGAGCTTCACATGATCTATAGTCTAAATGTGTTTAAGAAGCAGTTAGTATACTCAGTGGCCACTTCATTAGGTATACCTGTACACCTGCTTGTTAATCCAAGTATCTAATCAGTCAATCCTGTGTCAGCGACTCGATGCCTAAAAGCGTGCAGGCATGGTCAAGAGGTTCAGTTGTTGTTCAGACCAATCAGCAGAAAGGGGAGGAAATGTGATCTAATGTTGTTCCATTATTCAAGAAGGGAACCAGGAATAATTCTGGAAACCATAGAGTGATGAGTCTTACATTGGTAATAGGGGAAGTTACTGGCGAGCTTAGGGACAAGATTTATTTGGAAACCATGGCTTAATTAAGGAGAGGCAGCACGGCTTTGTGTGGGGCAAGTTGTGTTTTACTAACTTGATTGAGTTTTTATGATGAGGTGACTCTTCAAGGTGATTGATGACGGTAGAGCTGTGGATGTTTTTTAAATGGATTTCAGTAAGGTGTTTGTCAAGTTCCCTCATAGGAGGCTCGTCTAGAAGATGAAGAAGCATGGGATCCATTGTGAGTTGGCCACTTGGATTCAGAACTGGCTTTCCTAAAGAAAACAGAGGATAGTGGTCAAAGGGACTTAGTCTAGCTGGAGGTCTGGGTTTCTTCTGTAACTTTAAAAACATTAAACTAATTCAAAGGAAAAGAAGTTTAATTTTGTCTTTTACTTTAAGTGAGGCGTGCACATATCCTATGGTGGCATCATGACGTATGCAGTTCATGCATTTTCACATATAACCCGTTATGAATTGTTTAAATGAACAAGAATGCTTAATCAAAGATTACTCAAGTATTACTGAAATATTAAATACACTAGTATGATTAGTGGTGATCCGCAGGGCTCTGTACCGGGACCTCTGCTGCCTGTGATGGATGTAAATGACCTGGATGAAAATGTAAAGGGGTGGTTTGGTAAGTTTTCAGATGCTGTGAAGATTGGTGGTGTTGTGGATAGCTTATAACACTGGCCCAGAATACATTGAGGTACAGATCAGTTGCAAATATAGGCAGATGGAGTTTAACCCAGATAAATGTGAGGTGTTGCACCTTAGTAGGTCAAATGTAAAGAGACAGGACCCTGTTAAAGGAAAGACTCTAACAATGTTGAAGAGCAGAGGAAGACTCTAACAATGTTGAAGAGCAGAGGAAGACTCTAACAATGTTGAAGAGTAGAGGGATGTTGTAGTCTAAGTTCAGAGCTTTCTGAAAGTGGCTACCCAAGTTGGTAGGGTAGTTAAGAAGGTATATGGCATGCTTGCCTTCGTTAGTTGAGGCATTGAATTGAAGAGTCTGCAAGTTATGTTGCAGCTTTATAATACTCTAGTTAGGCTGCATCTGGAGTATTGCATACAGTGCTGGTCACTTCACTATAGGAAGGATGTCAAGGCTTTAGAGAGAGTGCAGATGAGGTTTACTAGGCTGCTGCCTGGATTAGAGTGCATGTGCTATAACAAAAGGTTGGGCAAACTTAGGTTGTTTTCTCAACAGCAGCGGAGGCTGAGGGGAGATCTGATAGAAGTTTATAAGATTACGAGAGGCATTAGTAGAAAGATAATATCTTTTTCCCAGGGTTGAAACATCTAATATCAGAGGGCACGCCTTAAGGGTGAAAGGGGGTAATTTCAAAGGAGATGTAGTCATAGTCATAGTCATACTTTATTGATCCCTGGGGAAATTGGTTTTCATTACAGTTGCAACATAAATAATAAATCCATAAATAGTTAAATAGTAATATGTAAATTATGCCAGGAAATAAGTCCAGGACCGGCCTATTGGCTCAGGGTGTCTGACCCTCCAAGGGAGGAGTTGTAAAGTTTGATGGCCACAGGCAGGAATGACTTCCTATGACGCTCTGTGTTGCATCTCGGTGGAATGAGTCTCTGGCTGAATGTACTCCTGTGCCCAACCAGTACATTATGTAGTGGATGGGAGACATTGTCCAAGGTGGCATGCAACTTGGACAGCATCCTGTTTTCAGACACCACCGTGAGAGAGTCCAGTTCCATCCCCACAACATCACTGGCCTTACGAATGAGTTTGTTGATTCTGTTGGTGTCTGCTACCCTCAGCCTGCTGCCCCAGCACACAACAGCAAACATGATAGCACTGGCCACCACAGACTTGCAGAGGGCTATGAAGGGCTAGTTTTTACACAGGGAATGCAAAAAGGGATGGATATGGATATTGTATAGGCAGAGCGGAGTAGTTAGTTTGCCCATTTGACTACTAATTTAATTGGAACGGTACAGCATTATGGGCTGAAAGGCCTCTTCCAGTGCTGTATTGTTCTATTACTGACTTTGACCATGGAATGATTGTTGGCCGCAGAAACTACTGACCTCCAGGGATCTTTTTACACACAACAGAATCTAGAGTTCACAAAAATCAAAAAAACCCAAGATAAGATGTTAATAGCCCTTGTGCTAATGGGCTGTGAACATTTGTTTGAGATTGCCTTGATGTTGGGAGAGAGTGGTGCGTAAACCAAAAAAAAGTCAGGTGAGCGGCAGTTCTGTAGGTGAAAAGACTTTGTTAATGAGAGAGGCCAGACTGGTTCAAGTTGACAGTAACACAAATTATCACAAGTTACAACAGTGATGTGCAGAAGAGCATTTCTGAATGCACAGCACATCAGGTCTTGAAGTGGATGGGAAGAACCCACCCTGGGTTCCATTCCTGTACGTAATAAGGTGGCCACGTGTTGTGTGTTTAATATTTCAGTAATATTTGAGAAAAAATGTAAATATATTGTTTGATTAAGCATTCTTGTTTAAATAATTAATTACGGTTATATGTAAAAGTACGTAAATGGCATTCGTCATAATTCCACCATGTTATGAGTGTGTGCCTTGCTAAAAGTAAAAACGAAACTAACGTACATGCATTCTGGACTCTCTTGTTTTTATTTCAATTAGTTTCATGTTTATGAGTTACAAAACATAACACTACTGATTGTATTAGTGCAATTCTTGAATTCTTATTTGAACATTAAGATATTACAAATGTATCACAACTGTGGAGGTCATATCCACTGCTCTTTTTAGTGAATGGGCCCAGTTTAACTATCTGAAATCTCCTAACCACACCATGTCCTTTTCCTTTCCAATAGGACAGAATCAAATCAATGACTCTGGACACTGAAAGTGAAGTAGCTGTACAAGCAATTAAGGTGTTAACTCTCATGTTGGAGTGAGTAATTATCTCCTTATTGTTTTCTGATACAATGGGGATTTTCCCAATTATGTCAGCACTTTTGGAATAATAGTGATCCTAAGCATTTTGGGATTTCACAAAATTGAGGAAATCTGTTAGACGCTGGAAATCCAAAGAATCACATGCAAAATGCTGGAGGAGCTCAGCAGGGCAGGCAGCATCTCTGGAAAAGAGTAAACAATCGGTGTTTCAGGCTGGCACCCTTCTTCAGGGCTGAGAGGGAAGAGTGGAGATGGCTGAATGAAAAGGTGGGGGGGGGAAGGCTAGCTGGAAGGTGGTAGGCAAAGCCAGATGGGTGGGTAAGGTCAAGGGGTTTGGAAGAAAGTATCTGATAGGTGTGGAGAGTGGACAATAGGAGAAAGGGAACGGGGGAGGGGGGGAGACCCAGGGGAAGTAATAGGCAGGTGAGAAGTGAAAGGTCAGAGTGGTGAAGAGAGGAGGGTGGGGGATTTGTTAACTAGAAGGAGAAATTGATATTGATGCCATCAGAATGGAGAGTACTCAGACTGAATATAAGATGATGCTCTGCCACCCTGAGTGAAGGTAGCGGAGTGAAGGGATATGGGGAGAAGGCAGGAAAAGGGTACTGATTGTGGATGATCAGCCATGATCACAGTGAATGGTAGTGCTGGCTTGAAGGGCTGAATGGCCTACTCCTGCACCTAGTGTCTATTGTCTGGGGGTAACTTCATCTTGGCACAAGACACATTGGAACAGGAATGGGAATCTTTCGGGATTTGCACAATTAGAATTGGAATTGGTTTGTTAGTGTCAAATGTACCAAGATGTGGGGTAAAAAAAAAGCTTGTCTTGCATACTGTTCATATAGATCAGATCATCACTGAGGTAGAGCAAGGTAAAACAGTAAAAATGTAGAATAAAGTGCAACAGGTCCAAAGAAGGTGCTGTGCAGGTAGACAGTAAAGTGCAAGATCCTAACAAGGTAGATTGTGAGGTCAAGAGTCCTAATAGGAATCAATCAATAGTCTTTTAACAGCAGGGTCAAAGCTGTTCTTGAGTTGTAACTCTGCTTCTGTCGGCTGCGTAAGTCTAGGGAAGACACCCCCCAAATGTGGGAGATTGAAGTGCAAGCCCCCCCAATGTGGGAGATTGAAGTGCAAGCCCCCCCCCATGCCCCTGTTTGTGTGGATGCTGTGTGATTTGTTCCCCTGTTACAAATCAGTGCCACGAAACAACAAACAGTACACCACATACAATTAAATGATTTAGCTTTATAATTCTTAATTTGACTGAAGGGTTAGTAAAGGAAAAGCAAAAAGAGAAAACAGCCCATTTTAATGAAACAGTCTAACGTGCACAAGTTGGAGCTCCACAGTTTCCCCTTCGCCGATCCTCCTTCAATCTCCCCGGGCTTCATCGAACCACGACCCCACTCCGGCTCGGGTCCTCTGACCTCTTCTCTCCGGTGTCTTCTCTCTTCTCCCCCTCTCAAAAAGAGCCCAAGCCCAATCTTAGTGTCCCTCAGCAGTGAAACCTCCCCTGAATTCGTTCATCCCAATTGGATGGCACACATTTCTCCTGTCTCTTATTTTCAACAGTAATCCAGACAAGCAGCTTACACAGAGAACAGGAAAGCATTACAGAGAAAAAATATGAACCATGTGAACCAGGGCATTAGAGACTGTTCTCTCAGTATCTTGTGCAATGTGGGAGACGGGGAAGAGAGTGGGGTGGGGTCTTTGATTATGCTGGCTTTTTTTACTGACCTAAAGACAGAGTTATGGAGGGGAGGCTGGTTTGTATGATGTGCTGAGCTTTGTCCACAACTCTCTGCAGTTTCTTGAAGTCACGTGCTGAGCAGTTGCCATTCCAATCCATGACACATCCAGATAGGGTGCTTTCTCTGGTGCATCAATAAAAGTTGCTTACTTTTTCAATGATATGCAACACTTACCAATTATTTCTAGCTCATAACTCAATTTCAGTATGTTCTTGCTCATGATAAAGTCCATTTGTTCAAAATAGCTTCTATTCCCTTCTATCCTGTAGAAATCCAGTTGACTGAATTGAACTAAAATTGAATGCCTGACCATTCAATTTTATCCTAGACTTTTAATAGATTAAGGCACTCTCATTCCTTCCTATTATGTAACATTGGGGTGCACTAACAGCAGTAGCATTAGTGGAGTGGAGTATCTGTCCAGCATCCTGCACTGATTATTCCAGAGATCAGAGGCCAAATCCAGTCGGAAAAGTTAGACAGAGTTGGAAAAAAAAATCAGAGTGTAACATATCAAAAAGAGAATTAACAAAGTGAACCTTGTTCTTATGGGGAATTAATAATAGAGAATAGTGAAGTATTTTGCATCAGTCACATATAGCATACAAGCAACATTCTGGAAATGCTTTAAGTCATGAATTGGAAGGGCAGAACTTGGGACAATTGGAATCGCTCTGATAGGGAGGCTGAGGAAATTGTTGGAATTGGGAATCAACAAAATCATGAGTCCCAGGGTCTTAAACGAAATGGTTAATGAGGTAGTTGGTGTAAGTAAAAATAAACATGGATGCTGGGAAGTCTGAAATAAAAACAAGAATTGCTGGAAAAATTCAGGTCAGGCAGCATTTGTGGAAAAAGAAACAGAATGTTTCAGGTTGAAGATCTGTTGTCAGAACAGAGAGGAAATGTTGCAATGGTCATAAAAATATTGGAGCAATGTACTCAAAACTCAGATTAAAACACTGGCACTTCTCTGTTCCATGATTTTCTGTAGGAACTGCGAAGATGCATTGACTTCAGCAGACTGCGAACAGCTCTACCATTTTGTGTACTCGGCACACAGGCCCGTTGCTGTGGCCGCTGGAGAATTCCTGCATACGAAGTAAGCTTGGATTTTCTCAACGAGCCCGACGAGGGGCCGGAACATCTTATTCTGTTTTCTCATTGGTCATTCACAGGAGAGGGGAGGCCACGGAGGAAGAAGTGATCATGGGAACTAGAGGTTCCAAACCAACAGGAACAGATGAGCCCATGTAATTCCTGGCTTGCTCCAACTCCTAGTACACAGTGGACCATGTTCTTCCACCATTCCAGTTCAAACTCTTTCTCCCTTGAGTTGAAGAATCTAGGAATTCCAGTTTCTGAGTTTTAGAAGAATGAGGGGTGATTTCATTGAAACCTATCAAATACTGAAAGGCCTAGATAGAGTGGATGTGGAGAGGATATTTCCTTTTGTGGGAGAGTTTAGGACCAGAGGGTACTGTCTCAGAATTAGAGGGATGTTCATTGAGAACAGAGATGAGGAAGAATTTCTTTAACCAGAGTATTGTGAATCTGTAGAATTTATTGCCACAAATGGCTGTGAAGGTCAAGTCATTGGGTATATTTAAACATGTAGCTGTTAGATTATTGATTAGTCAGGGCATCAAAGGTTACTGGGAGAAGGCAGGAGAATGGGGTTGAGAGGGATAATTAATCAGCCATGATGGAATGGAGGAGCAGACTTGATAATTTTGCCTCTATGTCTTATGAGTGCATTAAATTAAATTAATTTATTTAAAGAAACAGCACATTAACAGGTCCTTCAGGTCCAATGGGCCAACGCCACCCGGTTACACCCATGTGACCAATTTACTTACTAAGCCAGCGGTCCCCAACCACCGGGCCGCAAAGCACGTGCTACCGGGCCGCGAGGAAACGATATGATTTGGCGACATGAGTCAGCTGCACCTTTCCTCATTCCCTGTCACGCCCACTGTTGAAGTTGAACGCACGCGGGGTCATTACCCGCGCGTCATCCATGTCAGCGTGGGAAGAAGATCAACTCCTCCAGCTTGCAAATGACGGTGGGCTGAAAAGTATGTTTAACATAACATCTCTGCTGGCATTCCGGATCAAAGTCAAGGCTAAAAATCCTGAGGTAGCCACGAAAGCACTGCTTCCATTTCCAACATATCTCTGCAAAGTGGGCTTTTCTGCAATGATTGCAATGAAAGCTAAATTGCGGAATAGACTGGACATGAGGAACCCCCTTCGAGTATCGCTGTCTCCCATCACCCCTCGATAGGACTGTCTTGTTACAGGGAAACAAGCCCAGGGCTCCCACTGATACAGCGATATTGGTGTGTTGCAATGATTTTATATGTTCATACGGGGGAAATATGTGCTATGTGTTTAATATCCAAACATTACTTAAAATGTTATGATGCTATTGACTTCTAAGTGACTCATAATTGACTTATCACTATATTCATGCGCTGTGTTATATAAAACCTAAAATAACACTACTATACAGTAAAAGCAGGAATGATATGATAAATACACAGCCTATATAAAGTAGAAATAATGCATGTACAGTGTAGTTTCACTGAACAGAATCACCAAAAACGATTTGTAGAAAAAAGGGGCACGTACACGCATGCACACACAGGAGCCCGCGCAAGGCTTCATGGTCATGGTAGACTTTCTTGGGGTAAACACAACGTATTTGACTGCTACTCTTGTCCGTTGGCAACCCTCCCCCCCCCCCCCGCCCCCCTGCCGGTCAGCTGGCCTGCAAGAATATTGTCAATAATAAACTGGTCCGCAGTGCAAGAAAGGTTGGGGACCCCTGTACTAAGCCATACGTATTTGGGATGTGGGAAAAAACTGGAGACCCTGCAGTATCTTTGTATCTTCACTGGCCACAGGAATAGTACCAGATGATTGGAAGGTTTCAAATATTATTTCTTTGTTCAAGAAAGGGATAGCCCTGGGAATTATAGACCAGTGAGTCTTACTTCAGTGGTGGGCAAATTATTAGAGAAAGTTCTTAGAGACAGGATTGATGAGCATTTGAGCAAGCACGGTCTGATTAGGTATAGTCAGCATGGCTTAGTGAGGGGCAGGTCATGCTTCACGAGCTTGACTGAATTCTTCGAGGATGTGACAAAGCACATTGATGAAGGCAGAGCAGTGGTTGTGGTGTATATGGATTTTAGTAAAGCACTTGATTAGTTTTCCCATGGTGGTCTTGTTCAGAAAGTCTTTAGGTGTGAGATCCAGGGAAACTTGGTTGGGTAGATTCAGAATTGGCTTGCCCCTAGATTCTGTCTGGAGATCAACGACAGTGGTATTCCACGGGGATCTGTTCTGGGACACCTACTCTTTATGATGTTTATAAATAACTTGGATAAAGAAGTGGAAGGGTGGTTTAGTAAGTTTGCAGATGACATGAAGGCTGGTAGAATTGAGACAGGTTGTCCTAGGATGCAACAGGATATTGACAGGATGCACAGTGGGCAGAGAGGTGGCAGATGGAGTTCAACCCAGAGACTATGAAATGATTCACATTGAAAGGTCAAATTTGAAGGCAGAATACAGGGTTAATGGCAGGATTCTTGGCAGTGGGGAGGAACAGAGTGATATTCGGGTCCGTGTCCATAGATACCTCAAAGTTGCCGTGCAAGTTGATAGGGTGGTTAGAAAGGTGTATGGTATGTTGGTCTTCAATAGTTTGGGGATTAATTTCAAGAGTCGCGAGTTACTGTTGCAGCTCTATAAAACCCTGGTTAGACCACACTTGGAATATTGTGCTCAGTTCTGGTCACTTCAATAAAGGAAGGACGTAGAAGTTTGACCAGGGTGTTGCCTGGATTAGACAGCATGTCTTATGATAGGTTGAGTGTGCTCGGGCCTTTCTCTTTGGAGTGAAAGAAAACGAGAGCTGTACAAGATGATGAGAGTGGATAGCCAGAGACTTGTGTCCCAGGATGGAAATGGCTGATACCAGGGGAGATAATTTTAAGGTGATTGGAGGAAAGTATAGAGAGGAGTTCAGAGTTAAGTCCTTTACACCGAGAGTTGTGGGTGCATGGAATGCCCTGCCAGGGGTGGTGGTAGAGGCAGATACATTAAGGACATTTAGGACACCCTTAGATGGATATTAGAAAAATGGAGGGCTCTGTAGATCTATGTAAGATCTTATAGAAAAGGTTAAAAGGTTGGCATGACGTTGTGGGCCGTGGGACCTGAACTGTGCTTTAATGTCAATGTTCTAAAAGCCACGAGGTTCCAGGAAGAACGCACAAACTTCCTACAGATAGTGGTGGCATTGAAGCTCCGGTCACTGCTGTTGTAATGATGGTACGCAAACCACCATGCCACCACGCCGCTTTGATAGTCCTATAAATAGTGCTTTTTTGACAAAGAAGTATGAGACCCTCTAATCATAGGAAATGTTTGTTTTTTAGGTTGTTTTGCAGCCAGGATTCTGAAATTCAAGATGAATTGTCTGAAAGAAAGGAGAGAGCCACCTGTAACATCAGCCACTTAATGACTCTGGTGAACTTCTATCTGGAGAGTGAGGTGGGATTAACGTTTGGCTGTACTATAGTATTAATGATCATATTGGGGAAAGGATTGAGAGTTATGTCTGCTGAAGTGAGAGTTGTGTTGATTGCAAAGCATCTCTACCTACAGCAAGGAATTGGAATTAGGTTGGGTTTATTGGTCCGAAACGCAGTGAAGAGTTTTTCTTGCATTCTGATCATACATATTACATGAATACATAGCGCACTGCTGTAGAGCAGGGTAAAACAGTAACAATGCTGAATGAAGTATAACAGTTACAGAGCAAGTGCAGTGCAGGTAAATGTTAAGGCGTAATGCCATAATGAGGCAGATTATGAGGTCAAGAGTCTATGGAGGGAACCATTCAATAGTCTTACAATAGTGGGGTAGAAGCAGTTCTTGAGCCTAGTGATGCGTGCTTTCAGGCTTTTGTATCTTCTGCCCAATGGAAGAGGGGAGAAAAGAGAAGTGGGACCTTTCATTATGTTGGCTGCTTTACTGAGGCACTGTAAATGAGTGGGATTTAAAGAATTGATAGATAGTGCTGTATGACACATGCCTACAAAATTCTTGGTACGTGCCATCTTGGACAGGTGTGCCATAGATTCGTCTTATGGAGTCCTACTTTAAGGACAAGATCTTAATTTGAAGATCACACCCATAAACTCCTTGTTACCATATATTCTCTTCAGGGGTACACCCATTCAGCTTACCTCGTTGACAGCCTCTGGGATCACTCGGCATTCCTACTGAAGGACTGGGAGTCCATGACGGCCATACTGTTAAAAGATGGCGGTACGGGAGACAAAGGTGAGGAAGTTGTGTAAGGACCAGCTCTAAGGTCATTGCAGTTGTTTCGAAAACTTTGTATCCTTGAGATTCTGCTGTCTTTCCAGGTTTCACTAACCTGCAGAAGAAGGGACTGGTGGAGATCATGCTGAGCTCGATACGGCAGGCGGCAGAAGGCCTCCCTCCTGGTGGCAGGTGCTTGGGAAAGAAGGTTAGTCTCTTCAGAATCAGAATAGGGTCATCATCACTGACACATGCCGTGACATTTATTGTTTTGTGGTAGCGGTACAGTGTAAGACATAAAAAATGGCTGTGAATTGCAATATAAAAAAAATAGTACCAAAGGTGAATAGTGATATAGTGTCCATGGGTTCAGAAATCTGATGGTGGAGGAGAGGCTGTTTCTAAACCATTCAGGCTCCTGTACCTCCTCTCTGATGGTAGTAATGAGCAGAGGGCTGGTCCCGAATGGTAAGGGTTCTTAATGATGGATGGTGGATGCTGCCTTCGTTTTGAAATGTATAGATGGTGGAGATGGAGCTGGCTGAGCCGCCAGCCCCTGACCCTCCTCTATACCATGTGGTGATGCAAGCAGTCAGAATTCTCTTCACCGTACATCTGTAGAAATTTGCAACAATCTTTGGTGACAAACCAAATCTCCTGAAACTCCTAATGAAGTAGAGCCCTCTTTGTGATTGCATTAGTGTGTTCGGCCCAAGGTAGATAGTCCAAGATGTTGAAGCCCAGGAATCTGTGGGGACAAAAGGTCTCTTTCTATTCTGTGAGAAGTTGTTCCTACACATATCAATTTTAAATAACTGCTTCCTAATCTTGCAACAATGTTCCCTAATTTGAGGCTCTCCTAGTAGTGGAAATATCTCAGTATCTACCATGTCAAGTTCCTGCAGATTCCTGCCTCTTTCAATAACATCACCTTTCTAAACGCTAATAAATACTGATACATCTTTTTTGGATCTTCATCATAAAACAACTCCCTCATCCTAAGAATTAGCCTGGTGAAACATGACTATACAATACCAGTACTGATTCAAACTAGTACTTCAATTCAAAGATTCAAAGTACATTTATTATCAAAGTATACAACCCTGAGATTTGTCTTTCCACAGACAGCCACAGAACAAAGAAACACCTTGGAATCCATTCAAAGAAACCATCAAACACCCAATGCACAAAAAAAGAACAAATCATGCAAATGGGAAAATCGAGCAAAAAATACAGAATACATAAATTCAAACCACAAAATAATTGAAACAGTCCAGGGATGTTCAGTTCAGTTTAGTTCAGTTCAACTTAACACTGTGTCTTTTGTTGACTGAAGGTTACAGAGCCAGTCCTCACTCCTTGATCAAAATCGCACCAAATAGCAATTAAAAAAAAAGAAACATAAAGCATAAACACATCATCATCAGCAACACACACAAAATGCTGGATGAACTCAGCAGACTAGGCAACATCTATGGAAAGGAGTAAACGGTTGATGTTTCAGGAAAGTAGGCAGAGGGGATGGTGTGGCTCTGCTGGTAAAAAATGGCATCAAATCTTTAGATGTGACAGAGGATCAGAAGATGTTGAATCCTTGCGGGTTGAGTTAAGAAACTACAAGGATAAAAAGACCCTGATGGCAGTTATATACAGGCCTCCAAACAGTAGCTAGGATATGGACTATAGAGTACAATGGGAAATAGAAAAAGGCATGTCAAAAGGACAATGTTATGATAGTCATGGGAGATTTTAACATGCAGGTAGATTGGGAAAATCAAGTTCATAATGGATCTGGAAAGAATGAACTTGTTGAATGCCTCTGAGATGGATTTTTGGAGCAGCTTGTCATTGAGCCTACCAGGGGATCACCTAAACCGGATTGGGTGTTATGTAATGAACTGGAGGCAATTAGGGAGCTTAAGGTAAAGGAACCCTTAGGAGACAGTGATTACAATATGATTGAGTTCAACTTGAAATTTGATAGGGAGAAAGTAAAGTCTGATTTCAGTGGAGTAAAGGAAATTACAGTGGTATGAGAGAGGAGTTGGCCAGAGTAAATTGGAAGGAGATGCCGACAAGGTTGACAGCAGAGCAGCAATGACTTGAGTTCTTGGGAAAAATGAAGAAGGTGCAGGATAGATGTATTCCAAAAGCAAAGATATACTGTGAAGGCAAACTAGTACAATTGTGGAAGTCAAAGCTAATGTAAAAGCAAAAGAGAGGGCATACAACAAAGCAAAAATTAGTGAGAAGACAGAGGATTGGGAAACTTTAAAAAACCTACAGAGAGCACAAAAAAAATAATTGGGAGGGAAAAGATGAAATATTAAAGCAAGCTAGCAAACGATATCAAGGTGGATTAAAAAAAGCTTTTTCAGGTAAATAAAAAATAAAAGACAGCTGAGAGTGGGTATAGGCGTGCTAGAAAATGAGGCTGGAGAAATAATAACAGGGGCCAAGGAGATGTAAGATGAACTAAATGAGTATTTTGCATCAGTCTTCACTGTGAAAGACACTAACTGTGTGCCAGATGTTGAAGGGTACGAGGGAAGAGAAGTGAGTGCAGTTACTATTACAAGGGAGAAGGTGCTCAATAAGCTGAAGGACCTAAGGGTACGTAAGTCATCTGGACCAGGTGAAATGCACCCTAGGGTTCTGAAAGAGGTAGCGGTAGAGATTGTGGAGGTATTAGTAATGATCTTTCAAAAATAATTAGACTCTGGCATGATTCCGGAGGACTGGAAAATTGCAAATGTCACTTCACTCTTTAAGAAAGGAGGAAAGCAATTATAGACCAGTTCACCTGACCTCAGTGGTAGGGAAGATTTTGGAGTCAATTGTTAAGGATGAGGTTATGGAATACTTGATGACACAGGACAATATAGGACAAAGTCAGCATGGTTTCCTTAATGGAAAATCTTGCTTGACGAACCGGTTGGAATTCTTTGAGGAAATGATAAGTAGGGTAGATAAGGAGATGCAGTGGATATTGTATATTTGGATTTTCAGAAGGCCTTTGACAAGGTGACAAGTTTTTTTTTTAAATACTTTATTTTCAAATAAAGAGAGGATGGAGATGGAAGTCTTTCCACTGTGTGCTTCAAATCAAATCAAAATTAATGCACGCAGCTATTCAGCATGTTAGATTTTCATTCGTGACAATCTTGGCAAACTCATCAATTAATTTCTTTGTTGTTTAGTGATCACCAGACGCTTTATCACCCCAAATCTTTAAAAATTTAATGTTGTGCCTTTTCTTAAATTTTGCAACCAACTGCTGAATTTTCACAATTATCTTCTATTTTCAGTTTGTTGTGATAGAGCTTAGCTTGTTTCATGATCAGCATACTGATAAGCTGTATATGTTCGCTCCAACGCTGACAAATCCACCCTTTCAATACACAATCGAGATCTTCATTTTTTGCTTCATGCAGATTTTTTTTCTATTTTTCAATAACTTCTCAGATCTGTCTGTGGTGTGTAGGGACCTGCACATCGCCTGGGAACCTTCCCAGTGCCTTGTGGAATTTTCCATTTGTGACCTCATCTCAGCACTCAAAAAAAAAAATAGGATTTTGGAATTTCAGATAAGGAGTACTCAACCTATATATTCTTTTTTAAATAAGGGAGCTCAGACTGTGCCCAGCACTCCAGGTGTGGCCTCACCAACACCCTGTACAACTGTCATACTTCCTTATATCAAAACTCCAACCTCCTTGCAAAGTATTCCAGTATGCCACTTGGATTCCTGCACATCCATGCTAACATGTTTTGATGTTACGCACATAAGAACACTAGATCTCAAGAGGAGATTTACTGGGATGATGAATGGATTAGAGAACATGTCTTACGAGGAAAGGTTGAGTGAGCTAGGACTTTTCTCTTTGCGGTAGGAGGAGAGGTCACTTGATAGAGATGCATAAGATGATAAAAGCTTAGGTAGAGTGGTCAGCCTGCACCTTTATTGCAGAGTGGAAATATTTTTGGTTGTTTGTTCATTTTGTGTGCATTTCTTCACTGATTCTGTTGAGTTTCTTTGTATTTACTGTGAATGCCTGTAAGAAAATGATTCTCTGAGTAGTATATGGATACATATGGATACTTTGATAGTAAATTTACTTTGAACTTGAGATAGGATTTTTTTACGCAGAGTGGAAAGTGCGTGGATTGCACTGCCATGAATGGTGGTAGAGTCAGATATATTCGGGACCTTTAAGAGACCCTTAGATAGGCACATGGATGAAAGAATAATGGAGGGAAATGTTAGATTGATCTTGGGGTAGGTAAAATGGTTGGCACAATATCATGGACTGAAGGTCTGAACTGTTCTACGTTCTATTCAAATCAATGCAATTCATGTTTAATTGTCATTCAACCATACATGAAAACAGCCAATCAAGGCAGTGCTGCTCTGGGGCCAAGGTACAAAACACAGTCCCGACAGTCACACAGAGCACAAAGCACGTACAAGGTAGCAAGCACATGTAAGATACCAGTAAAATACAGCTTGTCGTCTGCTGAGTGAACACCAGGGGGCAGCACTGACTCCTGCCCGGATGCCGCATCACAGCGCCCTCTGGTGGAGCAAACCGGCTCCAACGGCTCTCTCCCAGTGACTAAACAAGCGTACACCACGCATCTGTATCCTCTCTGTTTTTAGACGACACCTGCTACAATGATAATTAATGGGGATCTATTGTCTACTTTAGGTTCAGGTGGTCAAGGAGAGGAAGTCCCAGATGGACGATCGAGCAAAGCTCACGGAACATTTCATTGTGGCTCTTCCACAGCTGCTGGCTAAGGTTTGTGTGGAAGCCGCACCTCATTTTCACACAGAGAGCAGTGAGTATATGACATGAAATAGGCAGTGCTTGAGTCAGGCACAACAGCATCATTTAAGAATGGGTACATGGAAGGGCCGAGATTAAGGGAATATGGGTCGAATGCAGGAATTTGGGACTAGCTGTGTGGGTGCCATGGTCAGCATTGATTTGATAGGCCGAATGGCCCGTGTCTGTGCTATATTGTTCTGTGACTCTATTTTGGTTCAGAGGGCATGCGGCCAGTTATTCCTGCATAGGCACGGAGCATAGTCATCGTGTTATACAACATGGAAACAGCGCCTTCAGCCCAACTCGTTCATGCTGACCAAAATGCCCACTTAAGCTGGTCTCATTTGCCACATTTGTCCCATATCCCTCTAAACAATAGGCATTGGAGGGAAGGTATTGTTTAGGACCAGAGGGCAAGGCCTCAGAATAGAAGTACGTCGCTTCAGAACAGAGATGAAGAGAAATTTCTTTAGCCAGAGTGCGGTGAATCTGTGAAATTCATTTCCACAGATGGCTGGGAAGGCCAAGTCATTATTTTTAAAGCGGAGGTTGATTGGTTCTTGATTAGTAAGGACATCAAAGGTTACAGGGAGAAAGCAGGAGAATGGGGTCAAGAGGGATAATAAATCAGCCATGATGAAATGGCCTAATTCTGCTCCTATGTCTTATAGTCAAATGTCTTTTAAGTGTGGCTGTTGTATCTGCCTCAGCCACTTTTTCTGGCAACTCATTCCATATATGAACCTCTGCAAGAGCAAGTTGCCCTTCAGGCTCCTTTCAAATCTTTCTCTTCTCACCTTAAACCTTTGCTCATTTGTTTTTGATTCCCTGTCCCTAGGAGAAAAGGCTGTGGACATTCACCTTACCTGTACCCTCAGGGTTTTATGCACCTCTATAAGGTCACCCTTGCATTCCAAGGAATGAAGCCCTAGCCTGCCCACCCTTTCCCTACAGCTCCAGCCTTTGAGACCTGTCAAAATTCCCAAGAGATGAACCAATGTTTGACCCTAGTGTCTTCAGAATGTGGGGAGTGGGAAAGTGGAAACCAAACCGTGTGATAGAGATGAAAGAATCCATGAGACTGATTGATTAGTATCTATGAGAATCTTTGAGACCTATGAGACCGTTGGAGCCTGTTGCAACCCAGAATCTGATTTTGTGTACGTTAATTTACAGTATTCCGCTGACGGGGAGAAAGCAATTAAGCTAAACCTTCTACAAATACCCCAGTATTTTGATCTGGAAGTCTACAGTACCGTGCAAATGGAAAAGGTGAGCCAACTGTGTTATTTGGGCCACACCGCATGGAAACAGGTATGTTCTCCCACCAAGTCTGCATCCACCAGCAACCTCCCCCAAGGGGAAGCAGATTCGCCAATTCATTAACGGACACTGGTTGCGAGTAAGCACGTTAACTATTTATTTGCAAGACAAACGGTGAAACACTCAACCAAACATCTAAGTCAAACAGGTACTTACCTAAGTCCCCAAAGTTACAAGACCATAACACTAAACATTTAATGACTCTTCAAGCTACACTTGGTTGCAAATTCTTAACTAAACTGAGCGCCCGAATTGGCAGGAGAAAACAGACATTAAATATACAGACAGTGCAAATACTTATCTAGTGTGCGTACATGGGCATTCTGCACTAAAGCATACCCTCCACTGTTTACCACCTGCATGGCACACGTCTGCCTGGTCCACAGTGACCTGAGGGCAGTAAAGAGACCGCATGATTATGCATGTGAGATTTAAACACCACCAGCACCAGAAACAAGCAGGAGGGGCTCCAATGCTCGTTACACAGGCCAATCCCTGCCTCCCACTGTGGAGTGGCTTTTGGTGAGCAGGTAAGTTAAAACACTTAGTCTAACGCAACTCCACACTAATTTATTGCTTTACAAGGTCATCGAGTCATTCACCACAGAAGTAGGCCCTTCAACCTACCACGTCCACACCAACTTTCACCCATCCATTTTCATTAGTATTACCCGAACCCCATTTTAATCTCTCCATATTCCCTTCAATTTCCCCTAATTTCTGCCAATCACAGGGCAGTTTATAGTGGCCAATTAACCTACTAATGCGCAAGAGAATACCCACAGTGTCACAAGGAGAATGTGCAAACTGCATATAGATGACACCGGAGGTCAGGAATGAACCACCTGGGAGAACCATATCTTCATTAGCGAAAATGCTCAACAGAGGATGTATTTCTTGTGGCAAGTGGTAAAATTCCATCTCCCCAGAACATACTGGTGCAATTCTACACTGCCATCATAGAGAGCGTCCTCACATCAGCCGTTACCGTCTGGCTTGGCGCAGCATCCTCGAATTACAGCGAACTGTGAAGTGGCACTTCTGCTGGTTGTTTCACTTTGTTGCCACTGAAAAAAAATAAAATTGTCAAAGCAATGAAGATTTATCCAGGAGCATCGAAGAGACCAGAAGATACATGGACATTAGAAGCTGAGCTTAGAACACAGAACATAGCAGAGCACAGTAGCTTTTGGCCCACAATCTCATGCCACCCTTTCACCCTACTCCAAGATCAGCCTAATGCTTCTCTCCCACATAGCCCTACTTTTCTCTTTCACCCATGTTCCTATTTAAGAGTCTCTTAAATGTCCCTAATGTACCTGCTTGGGTGGCGGGTGGAGATGTGTCTCTACCAAAGGAGGTTAAGGTGCTCCTTCCCCCTGGTAGCCTGCAGGTCACCCTTGGACAAGGTGTAGCACCTGCTTAGCCCCCCAGTCAGAGTCCCGTAAAGCCACGGGAGCAGGTGGTGGATGGTCGTACGAGCAGCTGGTGCATATCACAAGTCCTGGTTTTGCGACCAGTGACGCCAGGCAGACAATCTCTGAAGGGTATTGATAATGGCTGGGGGGGGGGGGGGGGGGGTCTCCTGTCTTGTAAAGACACTGCCCAGAAGAAGGCAATGGCAAACCACTTCTGTAGAAAAATTTGCCAAGAACGATCATGGCCAAAGACTGTGATTGCTGACGTCATATGACATGACACATAATAATGATGGTGAATTTACCTGCCTCTACCAGCAATCCCTAGCAGGGCATTCCACGCACCTACCACTCTGTGTGTAAAAAAAAAAATACACTACTTCTGACATTGCATCCCCCATACTTCCCTCTAATCACTTTAGAATTATGCCCTCTCATAATAGCCATTGCCTCCCTGGGGAAAAGTTCCTTGCTGGCTAACCACTCGATCTATGCCTCTTATCATCTTACACACCTCTGTCAAGATGCCTCTCGTCCTCCTTCACTGCAACGAGAAAAGCCCTAGCTTACTCAATCTATTCTCATAAGACATGCTCTCTAATCCAGGCAGCATTCCGGGAGTTAATTTACAAATTCAGGAATAGTTTACCTTTTTATCAATGCTCTCACCCAGTTGGCCATTTGCCAGTATTGGGAAGCTGGGGTTTAGATGGCAGAAATTTTCCAGAAACTGACAGTGAGTAAGAACTCACACAATATTGCACATTATGGAATAATTTATGTCTCAATAATAGCAGGTGCTACTAAACTTATCATTACTGTGGCAAATTGCTTCCAGTAAAGATTGCGCCACTGAATGCATGCAATAGCTCACTGGTGGTTAAAAAGATAAGATATCCAACTAAAAATATCACCAAAATCAGCTTTTCTGAGGTAAACTGTGTTAGGTTGTGAGGGCTCAAGATTGGATTGCTGTTGCTGTCAAGAGGAGAAACTGGGGCAGAGGAAATTCATTGCCCGTACATCTGGCCCAGATGCGAGATTGTGTCACTTCGGGCACCAAGCTGATTTGAAGAGCTTGGGAACGGCTTTGGGCTGGGTGGTGAAATCTGGACCCAGGGCGAGCTGCTAGGCGGTGTGGTCTAGGCCCCGAGCCCTTCACAACGGCCGGGTCCTCGTGCGGGGTAGGATCCGCTGTTCAGGCAATTTAAACGTCGGCTCAGATCGGAGGCAAGAGCCAATTTCGCTCGCTTTCCATGACATTCACACTTCCCTCCAGGGGACCAGAATCTTTTGCTCTTCCGTTTTTTTGGTCAATTTAAACGCTGGTCCAGATAGACTGAAAAGACAGGGTGTCGGGATCTGAGGTGAGAACCGATTTCATCTGCTATCCATGATGGTCACTCCTCTTTCTATGGCGCTGAGGCTATGAAGACTGCCCTGGCTGCCATGCTCTGTGCCCACTAATATGATGAACTGATAAGTGAGGCTTTGGGCCTACTCCGGCTGCTCCAGGATTCAGATCTGAGGACTCATTTTGGCTTGGAATGCTGTTGTTCGCTTTGATAGTTTGCGTGATTTGCATTTTTTTTCTTTCTCTTGCACATCCGATGTCGGTCTTCTATTTTTTTCTTTAATTGGGTTCTCTCAGGTTCCATGCTTTGTAGCTACCTGGAAGCAAACAAATCTCAAGGTTGTGTAATTTATACATTCTTTGATAATAAACATGCTTTGAATCATTGGAAAATTAATCTAGGTCAAGGAAGCATGGGTGTTTGGTTGTTGGAATTCCATTGCTCTTCTCACGGTGTTTCCTTTCACTTTTGGAATTGACAGCACTTGGGTACCCTGCTGAAGCAGATAAAGGAGATAGTGGAACAGGAGACAGGATCTGAAGTTCTGGAGTTCTGTTCGAAGGCGTACCTCTTCCTCAGCAAGGAGGAGCTGGCTGCTCACGAGCAAGTGGAACTAGCGAAGAGTCAGTTATTCGACCAGCTTGTGGGGAAGTTCAACCAGCTGCTGAAAGACTTTCTTCACAAGGTGAGATCTCTATATTATTTCTCCTTTTAATTAAGCAATCATTTGCATTTATATATCACCCAATGAAACAAATTTTCCAATGGAGCCAAACTTTGGAAACAGAGTAGAGTGCGACATGCTGTACCTGATTCTGTGATGGATGTTCACTTTCCAGGGCCCGAGAGGCTTATAGGTAAAAACCTGGCTTTCTAGCACAGCTGCAGGACCTTCCCAAAGGTCAAAGTTGTTGGTGATAAAATTAAATTTTAACAAATATTCTTTGTTCAGCTTTTTGTTGTAAATTAGAACCAGTTCCCAGTTCCTAACGTAAATTGCAAGCAGCAATCAGTTTGAAGTTGGAGGCACATTTTTGCAAGGCCACGAGACATGTCTCCATTAGCTAAAGGCTAGACAATGGGGTTATGTTGCTTAGCAGGTCAAACATGGTTACAAGTAGGGACGTTTGTGGACATGGGGTTATCCATCACAGCATTCATTGTGAATGTTTGGGATCTCTTTTGCCAGAGGCTTTTAAGACCATCTCTGTGAGTTACTTTGTCCCAGCAAGGGTATCTGGAAAACATCACATGCAGATGACGTCTTCTAGTAGAAACTAGTATAAATATTGGAATGACAGGAAATTGATAGAAATGGCAAAGAGGATAACAGAAAGATCGATTTACTAAAGGAAGAACTAAGACTTATTCCACAACCTTTGATTCCTGTGATGGATGACTCATTCGTCTGCAACTCACTGGTATGTTCTAGTTTGTAAGAATTGTATCTGTGTTTGTAAATCCTTTGTAGTTTGTAAGTCTTTTGTAACTTGGAAATCTTTTAGAGTGGACAAGAAGGGAATGTTTCCTATAGTGGGAGGATCCAGGAGCAGAGAGGGACAGCCTCAGAACAGAGGGATGTCCCTTTAGAACAGAGTTGAGGAGGAACTTCTTTAGCCAGAGGGTGGTGAATCTGTGGAATTCATTGACACAGGTGGCTGTGGAGGTCAAATCCTTCAGAATATTTAAAGTGAAGATTGACAAGTACTTGATTATTCAGGCTACAGGGAGAAGGCAGAAGAATAGTGCTGAGTGGGAAATACATCATCCATGATGGAATGATGGAGCAGACTCGATGGGCCGAAGGCCATAATTCTGCTCCTATGAATTATGGTCCAATGATAATAATAAATACAGCCATGAACACAAAAATGGAGTGGTGCAAATATTGTAATGTAAAATAAAAGTGACAACAGTGAAATAGCTGAGAGGTTGAGTTGAGAATATGAGAATGTGGCAGCACTGCTGGGAAGAAGTGAAAATGGTGGTTGGTTTGGGAGTCTAGTGGGGAAGAAACAGCCGTTCCAGGCTTTTGAGCTCTTGTGTCTTCTCCAAGAAGATAGAAGAGAGAAAAGTGAACGGCCAGTGTTGCATGATTAGAGTCAGGTTAATTGTCACTGACATAAGTCATGAAATGTATTACTTTGTGGGAGCTGGACAGTGCAAGACATAAAAAAAATTATATGTTACAATATAAACATAAATAAACAGTGCAAGAGAGGAATAGTGAGGCAGTGCTCATGGGTTGATGGATCATTTAGAAATCTGATGGCAGAGGGAAAGAAGCTGTTCCTAAAACACTAGTGTGGGCTTTCAGACTCCTGTGCCTCTGCCTTGTTGGTAGGAATGAGGAGAGGGCACGTCCTGGATGGTGAGGGTACTTCGTGATGAATGCTGCCTTCCTGAGGCACCGTCTGTGGAAGATGTCCACGATGGAGGTGAGGCTTGTGCGCGTGAAAGAACTGGTTGAGTCTACAAACCTCTGAAGCCTCCACAGCCGTGATGATGCAAGCAGTCAGAATTGTATCTGTAGAAATTTGCTAGTCTCTGGTGGTGTACCGATTCTCCTCAAACTCCTAATGAAGTATAGCAGCTGGCATGCTTTCGTCGTAATTGCTTTTGTGTATAGGGCCCGGGCAGATCCTCTGAGATGTTGAGTGTGTTTGCTTTCAGAACCTGGCTCTATAAGCTGGAAAAATGCCAGCCTACAGGGGGCAGTGTGATATCTGAATGGTCAGTTAACCTTCTCCCTTGATGGTTTGTACTTCAGTGGGGAATAATTGGCTACGACATTAGATGAATTCCTTATCACACAGAAAACCAGGGGCACTTACTGAATGTTATCACTTTTGATTTTTATAGCTCCTTATTTGTGATTTATTGTGCCACAGGGAGACCAGTTTGATGAGACTGAATCTTACCAAATGTGGTCAACGCTGAAGAGAATAACTACCTTCCATAAGTAAGTGAGACCTGTGCAGTAATGGACTAAAATTTAATTTGTAAATTGAAAATGATGTGTAAGATGTGGGGATCACCACTTATTGTTGAAACATACACTCCATGGCCACTTTTGTAGGTGTCTCTTTTACCTAATAAAGTGGCCACTGAGTGTATGTTTCTGGTCTTCTGCTGCTGTAGCCCATCCTCTTCAAGGTTTGGTGTGCTGTGTGTTCAGAGATGCTGTTCTGCACACAACTGTTGTAACGTGTGGTTATTTCATTTACTTTTGCCTTCCTGTCAGCTTGAAACAGTTTGACTATTCTCCTCTGCCCTCTCTCATTAACAAGACAATTTCACCCACAGAACTGCCACTTACAGGATTTTTTTTTGTTTTCACACTATTTTCTGTAAACTTTGGAGACTGCTGTGTGTGAAAATCTCAGGAGATCAGCAGTTTCTGAGATACTCAAACCACCCCATCTGGCACCAAGTCGAAGTCACTTAGATCACATTTCTTCCCCATTCTGATGGCTGGTCTGAACAACAACAATCTCTTGACCATGTCTGCATGCTTTTATGGATTGAGTTGCTGGCACATGATTGGCCAATTAGATATTTGCATTAATGAGCAGATGTACCTAATAAAGTGGCCACTGAATATAGCTCTGATTTTGGTTTCCCACATTATAAAAAAAATGACCTGGAAGACTCCTCTAAAAAAATGTTCTCTATTTGATGAGAAGCCCGATTCGGTATTAGTGTGCGTTGTCATTGTATATGGTGTTATACGGCCTCCACCTTTCCAATTTTTGGTAAATTTTCCAACAGTATGCCGCATTCTATGACAGAACCAGATTTGCATTTTAACACACACACACACACAAAGCTGGAGGAACGGCAGGTCAGGCAGTATCGATGGAGTGGAGTGAACAGTTGACATTTCTGGCTGAGACCCTTCATCAGGACTGTAAAGGAAGAGGGAAGAAGCCAGAATAAGAAGGTGGGGGGAGGGAAAGGAATACAAACTAGATGGTGATAGGTGAGGAGGTGAAGGCAGGTGAGGGGGAAGGTAAATAGGTGGTGGAGATGAAGTCAGAAGCTGGATGATGATAGGAGAAGCCAAGTGAGAGGGAAAGTGGGGTTGAAATGAGAAGCTGGGAAGCGATAGGTGAAAAAGGTATGTAGTCCCCCGGTAAGCCTCAGGCTCGCTAAACTCGCTGTCGTCTAGGGGAAACAGCCCTCAGCCCCGCCAAACTGGGTAATTAAGTTTGTGTGGATGCTGTGTGATGTACCCCACCCCGCCAAATAACAGACAAAACACCATATATGATTAATTGATTACAATTTATAGATATTACTGGAACTATATAATTAATAGAGATGATATATAAAAGAAAAATAAAAGGCACCAAACTTATCAAAGTTTAAACTCTTCGTGCACAAACTGTTGGAGCTCTAGTAATGATCCTTCCTTCACCATTCGATCCCCTCTGACCACCTCGACCTGCAGTGTAGGACCAATCACGGTGGTCGACCAGACGCTCCACACAAGTCTGTCTCCGTCTTCTCTCCTTGCCGAAGACCCTGGACCTCGGACTCCTGCTCAGGGTCCAACCCCGTTAGCCAGCTCACAGTACCTAATCCACTCTCTCTCTCTCTCTCTCTCTCTCTCTCTCTCTCTCTCTCTCTCCATCGCGCCTTCTCCTTAAAAACCCACGCATCACAATAGCTTACAGACACACCAGAAGAATAACATCTATCCCAATTGGTTCGGGTGTCCTCTTATCAATAATATAACCCAAACAAGCTACTAGCGAGAGAACTTCCTCAGCAGTTAACATAACAAAGAAGCCATTTTAATTATCCTACGCAGTAACATAAAAGAAGAAACCCCTTACGGGTAAAAGGCTGAAGAAGAAGGAATCTGAAAGGAGACTAGACTGGACCCTGGGGGAAAGGGAAGGGCACCAGTAGGAGGAGATGGGCAGGTGAGGAGAAGTAAAAAGGTGAGAGGGTAGCCAGAATTGGGAATGGAAAAGTACGGAAGGGGGAGGGGGAGAAATTACTGGAAGCTTTTTTTTGATTTGCCCATTGCTTTTCAAGAATGTTACTGGGGCTTGAGGATTTGAGTAACGAGGAGGGGCTGGATAAGCTGGGACTTCTTTTTTCTGGAGGGTAGAGAACCGAAGGGTGACCTTGGAGATGATGAGGGGCACAGATAAGGTGGATGGTCCCAGTCTTTTCCCCAGGTAGTGGCACCCAAAACTAGAGAGCGTAGCTTTAAAGTGAGGGGGGGGGAGATCTAAGGGGGACTTGAGGGGCAACTTTTCACACAGATCGTTCAAAGTTCAAAGAAAATTTATTATCAAAGTACGCTTATACTACCCTGAGATTCATTTTTTGCAGGCATTTACAGAACAAAACATATAATGGAATCAATAAAAAGGTGCACACAAAATCTGACAAGCAGCAATGTGCAAAAATTAATCTGTGGAAGTACAAGAAAAACACAAACAATAAATAAATAAACAGTAAGCTAATACTGTAATCCTGTGAACTTGAGTTGTAGAGTCCTTGAAAGTGAGTCCACAGGTTGTTGCAACACACATCAAAGTTGCTGGTGAACGCAGCAGGCTAGGCAGCATCTCTAGGAAGAGGTACAGTCGATGTTTCAGGCTGAGACCCTTTGTCAGGACGTTGTTGAATCAGTTCCGGGTTGAAGTGAGTGAAGTTACCCTCGCTGCTTCAGGGGCCTGCTTTCAGTCTTTTGTTTCCCCTGTCTGACGGGAAGGGGAGAGCAGAGAGACTGCTTGCAGCGGGTGGGGTCTTTATGTTGACCGCTTCATTGAAGCAGTGAGAGGTCCAGACAGTGAATGTGGAGGGCAGGTTGGTTTCTGTGATGGGCTGAGCCGTGTCTACGACTCTGTGCAGTTTCCTGCGACGTCGGGCTGGAAGTCATTGTTGATCAGCAGGTCAGGCTGCATCTATGGGGAGAGAAAACAGAGTTAACATTTCAGATCAGAAGTGTTCTGATGATGCACCTTCTGCCTGAAAAATTGATTCCATTCCTCTTCTTTATTTGTAAAATGCACATCAAAATATTGAATCATATGGAGAAATGTGTTGTTTATGTCAGTGACCAACACAATTTGAGGGTGTACCTGCAAGTGACGCACTCTTTCAGTGTCAACGTAGCCGGTGCTGTAAAGCTTTATGCTCCATGCTACGCTACTTTGCTGCCCTGAGCTGTTAAGTATTCCCGGCGTGGCCTGTTTTAGGTTTCCAGGATCTGCAGTTTTATTTGATTTTCAGAAGTAGGTTTTCTGTCCTGACCTGAGTTCCCGCTCCCTGTTTCCTGCTTCAGTGCTCACGACATAACTCGATGGAATTTGTTGAACAGCACCTGTAAGCTGCTGAAGAGTGGGCTGGAGGACGGGACTGTCCCCGAGCCGGTGAGTCTCAGCTTATTAAACTGGTAATTAAATGGCTAACTAAACTTATCCCTTCTGCCTACGTAATATCCATACCAACCCCCCCCCACTATCTACACATTCACCTGCCTACATAAGGGCCTCTGAAATGCCTCTATCGCATTGGCCTCCACTGGCACCACCTCTCCATGTAAAAATAGACTGTCGTACACATCTCTTGTGAACTTCCTCCCTCACACCTTAAATACATGCTCTCCAGTGCTAGACATTTTGACCCTGTGTAAAAGAAACCAGCTGTCTATCTATGCCTCTAATAAACTTATAAACTTCTGTCAGAGCTTCCTGTTGTGCAAAAACAAACTTTTTTATTTTGTAATTTATTTTTTACTGAATTTCATCATCAAACAAGCATTTCCATAAGATGTATTTCAGATACTGTACATATATATCATATAATCATATTTGTCACAGATCCCCACATAATATTTATCTGAGGCATACACTTGTAGAAAGGAAAGAAAGAACAACTGAAAGAAGAAAACTATATACTGAGTAGGGAGTGATCTTTTTTTTCACAACATATTCATTGACTTGTGAGAATAAAATCAGGCCTATGAGGAGTTTTGTAGTTAAACCATTTTTTCCAGTATGAATAAAATTGTTCCAACTTATGATTAACAGATGCTGTTATCTTCTCCATTTTGTAAATGTCCATTGTAATTTCCATCCATACATTTAAAGCTGGGCTCTCCTGTGATAACCATTTCCTGGTAAGGGTCTTTTTACCAGCCACCAGCAGTACATTCATTAAATATTTATCTCTTGTTCAACCATTCTTGAGGTATATACCCAAAATATATGGTCTTACTCTCTAAGGGTATTTCACATTTAAAGATGTCTTGGGGGCATTATGTATCCCACTCCAATAGTCTTTGATAATGGGGCATTCCCAGAAAATATGATAATGGTTTTCATATTGATTTCCACAATTTCTCCAGCAGACAGGGGGGGGTTACTATCATAATGGGATTTCTGAGAGGGTGTAATAAAATATATTATCAAGTTTTCCCACCCGAACTCCCACCATTTCTGTGAACTGGTACACTTCCATTGATACCTCCATATTATTGTCCAGTCTTCCTCAGATATTATTATCCCTCCTTCCTTCTCCCATTTTGTTTTAATGTATGAAGTCGAATGTGTTTTAAAATTTGACAAACCCTTATACACGCTTGAAATTATTCTACTACCGTTGTCTGAATTATATGCTTTAATACTGCACAAACTTAAAGAGTCATTTTTAAATCTCTTTGACCATATTACAAATCACAGAAGCTTCATTGTGTCTCACAGAACTTGAAACAGTACAGTGCAGTCAGGCCTTTCATCTCATGACGCTGACCTTATCAGATCAATCTAACCCCTCCCTCCCACATATCTTTCCGTTTTTACTTTATCCAAGTGCCTATCTCTTTTCATAGTCTCGAGATACAGGTCTCACTTGGCACTGAATGAGTTATCTGAATGGTTTCGTGTTGTACTTAATTACACGGGATGGTAGCTTCACAGTACACGTGACCAGGGTTCAATTCCCACCGCTGCCCAGGAGTTTGCACATTCTGCCCGTGACCATGTGGGTTTCCTCCGGGTGCTCTGGTTTCCTCCCACAGTCCAAAGATGTACAGGTCGGTGGGTGAATTGGTCATTGTAAATTGGTCCTGTGATCAGGCTGGGATTAAATCAGGGGATTGCTGGGTGGCAAGAGGGCCTATTCTTTGCTGTATCTCAATAGATAAATAATAAATAACATTTAACATAAAAGCCGTAATTATTTTAACTTATAAAGGCAAAGTTTGCAATTACTCTTTTTTCCCCATGTTGCAGATCATTATTCAGGCAATAAAGTGCAGCTACTTTCACATCATGTGGCAACTCTCCAAAGTATCTGAAGGCATTTCCTCTAAGGTACAGTATGCCGACTAACTATTGTATTGCACAGTTTGTTTTGTGTATATTAGTTGTTTGTCAGTCTTTGTGTGTAGTTTTTTATTCATTCTATTGTATTTCTTTATTCTATTGTGAATACCTGCAGGAAAATGAGTCTGGAGGTAGTATACAGTGATGTGTATGTACTTAGATAATAAATTTACTTTGAACTTGGCCATTATTTACCGAATTCCATTCGGAATAATTAACCTGTTTAAATTCATGGCCAACAGCTCACCTTTTCAATCCTTCCCTGACTACATCAGAGAAGGGAGCCACTTAGGCTGTTATTCCTGTGCTAGCCCTTTCAAAGTGCTATTCGATCAACCCCATTCCCCAGCTCTAGGTTCTACAAACTCCACAGAGCTGTATAAAATAGGCCATTCAGCCCATTGTTTTCATGCTACACTGATCCATAGAATCGAAGGCAACCCGCAGCATCACTGTTCTGTGTTACAACAGAACCTGGTGTACAGGCTAACTATGCAGATTCTCGTCTTTCTTAGGAAAGGTGAGGAGATTTATTTTTTGGTGTGTCGTCCCTTACCACGTCAGACGGATTCTGAACTATAATCGCCTCTGATACTATCTCAAAATGGCTCTTGATTCGTGTAACCAATACTGGTGATCAATCAGTCCTGGAAATCTCTGTCCATTAGTTGTGATTAAACGTCTTAATTCTGATAATTTATTCTGACAGAACGTCACAGACCAGTCCCCATCCCCGTGTGGATTCACTTCCAGATTTCAGCTGTCCATTCTTCTACTCTGCACTGGTTGTATTAACACTCAGATCAGTGCAATCCCTCTGTATGTACAGTACTCTGCAAGGCTCTTAGGCATGTGTAAAAACAAATCTGTTAAGCGACGGTGCTTTCAAAATAATGATATGAGAAGGTTCTAAGTATCAAAAAATTACTATAAAGAGCAGTAAACAGAAACAAAAAAAACTGAATTAAATCAAAATTTGGTGTGACCACCCTTTGCCGTTAAAGCTGCATTGATTCTCTTCGGTACACTATCGTGCAGTTTTTTTTTTGAGAAAATCAGCTGGTAGGTTGTTCCAAGAATTCGGGAAAACTTGCCACAGTTCTTCTGCCGACCTTGGCTGGCTCGCTTGCTTCTGTCTCTCCAGGTAATCCCAGACAGACTCAATGATGTTGAGATAAGGGCTCTCTGAAACCATACAGAAAATCTAGGGTGCCTAGGAGTTTTGCAGAGCCTACCATGAATGTTTACTCCAGTATTCCTCGCCTGCTGGTTGTCATGGTTAGAGAGTCATCGATGTTCTTCCTTTGACGTGTAGATACGGTCCTTCATGATAGCTTGGCCAGGGTATAAGAAATCTCGACAGTGCAACTCATATCGGAAAATTATCCTTTGTCCTTGGCGTATAAAAGTTGGCTTTGTTCTTACGCAGACCATGCAGGAGTCAGTGGGGAAGCAGATGAGGGGATTCTGTTATATTTGCAGACGGTATCTGACCAATGTCAGCGACGTTATCAGAGAGCAGGTCAGTAATGGACAACAAAACCTTCTGATTTTGTGCTGTTTTTCTGAATCTTTCCTGCTTGTGACTGAAGAGAAGGAGGCCACATGGGCCATTATGTGGGTGCTAGCTCTTTCAAGGGTCTATATGATTGGGCCCATTCCCTTGCTCTAGGCTTTACAAGTTTCACAGAAATGTGGAAAACAGAAGGCTATTTGGCCCATAATTTCTATGCTACAACAATCCATAGAATAAAAGTATTAATGGAGTGAAACAGGGCTTTTTGAGTTGTGTTGAAGGTCTTGACCCGAAACGTCACCTGTCCATTTCCCTCTATAGATGCTGCCTGACCTGGTGAGTTCTTCTGTTGTTTTGTGTGTGTTGCTCCAGACTTCCAACATCTGTATTCTTTCTTGTGTTTTCAGTTTCTATAGCGCCTTTGACGTAGGTTTCCAATGTTCACAAGGCTGAATGTGAGCTCCCACCAAAGGGAGGATGATCAAAGGATGAGCATCACCCACCAGCCGTTGCTCACCAACATCGTCCATTAACCATCATTCACCAATCATTGTTCACCAGCCACTGCTCATCAATAATAATCCCTCAATCGTGATCTCCTAACCACTGCCCACTACCCATCCACTGTCATCCATTAAACATTCCCCACCAGCCGTGGCCCTTTAACCATTACTCAAGAACCCACTTCCACCTTCCTACCCCACTCACTATTGCCTACTAACCATTACCCAATCCCGTTTCCCACGAGGCACTGCCTGCTCGGTGGCAGGGTGGAGATATATCTCTGTCAAAGGAGGTGTAAGGCGCTCCTTTCCTCCACAAGTCTGCAGGTCATGCTTGGATAAGGTATGGCACCTACTTGCCTCACTCCCACCCCCGGACCAGGGTCACATGGGGCCTTGGGAGCAGGTGGTGGATGGTTGTACGAACAGCTGGGTGCATATCACAAGTCCTGGTTATGCGACCACTGACGCCAGGCAGACAATCCCTGAAGAGTATTGGTAATAGCTTGGATCTCCCTTCTTGTAAAGCACTGCCCAGAAGAAGACAATGACAAACTACTTCCGTAGAAAAATTTGCCAAGGACAAGCGTGGTCAGAAGACTGTGATTGCCCACATCATACTGAAACGGCCCATAATGATGATAATGTCTGCCCCCTCATCATTTTCTCCCAGCAATGGCACAAGCCAATAAAATTAGTTTATTATTGTTACAGCGTTTGCTGGATCTGGACCTTTACTCGCTGGAGACTAGAAGAATGAGGGAGAGATCTCATTGAAACTTATCGAGTATTGAAAGGCCAAGAGATAGAAGATGTTTCCTATGGTGGTGGAGTCTAGGACCAGAGGGCACAGCCTCAGAACAGAGGGATGTCCCTTTAGAACAGAGATGAGGAGGAACTTCTTTAGCCAGAGGCTGGTGAGTCTGTGGATTTCATTGCCACAGGTGGCTGTGGAAGCTAAGACACTAGGTATTTTTAAAGCAGAGTTTGATAGGTGCTCGATTAGTAAGAGCGTCATAGGTTAGGGGAGCATGAAGGAGAATGGAGTTGAGGGGGATAATAAATCAGCCATGATGGAATGGTGGAGCAGACTCAATGGGCTGAATGGCCTAATTCTGCTCCTATGTCTTATGGTTTTATGTACCAAGATATAGTGAAAAGCTTGTTTTGCATACTGTTTGTACAGATTAGATCATTACAGGGTACCTTGTAGTGGAGCAAGGTCAAACAATAACAATGTAGAAGAAAGTATAACAGCTACAGAGATAGTGCAGTACAGGTAAACAATAAGGTCCAAGATCATAGCCCACAAAAGGCATTGATACAATGTGCTTCCAGCCATCTCTAGCAGTCCACCAGGGGATGATTGTAACCTGTGAGGTTCAATGGTGCAACAGAGGATTTAGTTCCTGACCCGTTTGGGAGTCAGTCCTTGGCTACCTCCCACAAGGGAAAAGAATACATGAACTTTGGGCTTATGAGGAATTAACGTGTTTGCCAACTCTATTGGACTTGTTCCTCATGATCTCATCACTTGATCTACTGCCTTCCATTTGCCCACATCCATTTTCGTATCTAATAAATTAAAGCGTTCAGAGAAAATGAAAAAAAGTCAAACACCCAGTTTCTTTAACACACGGGATTCTGCAGAAGCTGGAAATCCAGAGTTACACACATAAAATGCCAGAGAACTCAACAGGTCAGATGGCACCTGTGGAATGGAATAGATAGTCATTGTTTCTGACCGAGGTCCTTCCTGCAGGTCCTGATGAAGGGTCTCAGCCCAAAACTTATTCCTTTCCATTGGTGCTGCCTGAAGTGCTGAGTCCCTCCAGCACTTCCTATGTGTTACCCAGTTTCTTTAAAGGCCCCTGGTAATTTCTTGGGACTTTCACTGCAGATTAATCTTTAAAGGCTTGGGATCTCCAGGGGAAGTCTGGATAGTTGACTATCCTGTGGCACCTTGATCAGTGGGTTCTGGCTCACAATCAGGTTTTTGATATATGCCATGAAATTTATTGTTTTGAGCCAGCAAGACTTTAAAAAATGAATATAAGTTTCATAAATAAATAAATAAATAATCAATCAATAAAGCCAAAAAAGGAACATTAGGGAAGGAGTTTATGGACCTTTCAGAAATCTAATGGTAGAGGGGAAGAAGCTGTTCTTAAAGAAGTGTGTGTCTTCAGGCTCCTGTACCTTCTCCTTGATGGTAGCAATGAGAATCTGGCATGTCCTGGATGGGGAGCATCCTCAGTAATGGATACCGCCTTCTTGAAGAACTCCATTTTGAAGACGTTGTCAATAGTGGGGAGGGCGGGGGGGGGTGCCCAGAATGCCGTTCACCCTTTCCACCGTCTGCCCCTCAATGAGGACTGATGAGTGTTCTCAGTCCATGTAATTACCATGACCAGGCATGGTGGAAGAACCCCCCGCCCCGCCCCGCCAGGTCAGTGTGTGTGCCCAGTGGCTAACAATGTGTGTATTTCCAATGCCAGGCTTTCGTGATCCTCTGCGACCTCCTGCTGGTGTTCAGCCACGAGGTTCAGTCCAGTGGCGGCGACAACATTGAGTCCTTCCCCTACGTTCCGGAGGCTTCCCTGCAGTCGGAGCTTTTGGCCTTTGTCATGGAGCATGTGTTCGTTCCCCAGGACAGCGAGAACGTCAGCAACGGCAAGTGGGGGCAGGTGGGGTTTGTAGGCTGGCTTTTTGCAGGAGCTGGCGAGCTATTACAAATAACCTCTACTTTCTTAGAAGTTTGTGCAGGTTTGGCATTTCATCCAAAAACTTCCATAACAGACGTTTATATATGCACAGTGGAGAGTACTGACTGGTTGCATCGTGGCATGGTATGGAAACACCAATGCATAAGAACGGAAAAGCCTATCAGAGGTGGTGGATACAGCCCCAGTCCTTTACAGGCAAAGCCTTCCCTGCCACTGAGCACGTTTACATGGAGTGCTTGCAGAAAGAAAGCAGCATCCATCATGAGGGACCACACCATCTCGACCATGCTCTCCGCTCGCTACTGCCATCAGGAAGGAGGTACAGCAATTTTAGGTCCCACACCACCAGATTCAGGAATGGTTATTACCCTTCAACCAACAGGCTCCTGAATCATTGTGGATAACTTAACTCACCTCAACTCTCAACTGCTTCCACAAACTATGGACTCACTTTTGAGGATCCTGCAACTCACGTTCTCAGTATTAGTTATTTATTATTCCTATTTGTTTAGTTTGTACGGTTCGTCTTCTTTTGCACATTGGTTGTTTGGCAATCTTTGTGTGTAGTTTTTCATTGATTTGATTATATATTTTTGACTGTAAATGCCTGTGAGAAAATGAATCTCTGGGTAGAATATAGTGACATACACAGTACTGTGCAAAAGTCTTAGGGACATGTAAAAATTTCTGTAAAGCGAAGATGCTTTCGAAAATAACTAGATGTTTCTAAATATCAAAAAAAACTATAAAGAGCAGCCAACAGTTTTAAAAAAACTAAATCAAATCAATATTTGGTGTGACCACCCCTTTGTCTTTAAAACTACATCAATTCTCTTAGATAGACTGTTGTGCAGTTTTATAAGAAAATCGGCTGGTAGGTTGCATCTTGGAGAACTTGCCACAGTTCTTCTGCAGTCTTTGGCTGCCTCGCTTGCTTCTGCCTCTCCAGGTAATCCCAGACAGCCTCGATGATGTTGAGATCAGGGCTCTGTGGAAGCCATATCATCTGAAAACATATTAAAAATCGAGGGTGTCTAAGTCTGTTTTACAGTAGGCTACATTAAAATAATACACTTACCTTGAACTTTGAACTGTGATGGAACAGGTGACCTCCTATCACTCTGCAGCAGACTGTCACCCCAGGAAATGCTGAGCTTCTAATGGGATGAGATTGACCATAATGTCCTTGTTCTAAATTAAGACAGGAATTTGAGGCTTATCTGATGTGAGTATCTGCGTACCTTCACTTTAGGGAGGTGATACTGTATAAACCTTCAAAGACCATTTCACGCTTTGGTCTCCATGGCAAGGTCTAGCTGAAGATAAATACGAGAGATTCTGAAGGTACCGGAAATCTTGGGTAGCACACGCAAAATGCTAGTGCAACTCAGCAGGTCAGCAGAAGTAAACAGTGTAGTGGAGTACGAGACCTGATGGTGATGATCCTGATCCCCAGGGTCCTGATGAAGATTGCGACTATTTATTTCCCTCCGTAGACGCTGCTTGACCTGTCGAGTTCCTCCAGTGCTTTGTGTGTGCTACTTAGAGACAGGCACACATCCCACCCACCTGGCTTCGCTTGTCACCTTCCAGCCTGTTGTCCTTCCCCTCCCTCCACCTTCTTTTTCCGACTTCTTCCTTCTTTTCCAGTCGCGATGAAGGGTCTCAGCCCAAAACATTGATTCTTTATTCCTCTCCATAGACACTGCCTGACCTGCTGAGTTGCTCCAGCATTTTTAATGTGTTGCTCTGGATTTCCAGTATCTGCAGAATCTCATGGTTTACCTTTAACCCCAGGACAGGCCTTCAGACTCCAGCAGGATAATCATACCTTAGAATTTTCTTTCACCAGTCAAACAAGTTGATGTTGAATTCATTGACAGTTGTTTGAGTTGCACTCATCCAGGCATGTGGAGAATAGTTTATCATGGCTTGGACTTATGTATTCTGTTTACAGCAAAACTGTACGAAGATTATAATTATTTCTTACTAAATTTGAAAAGATGCTTGAAATGCAAGCAACACACATCAAAGTTGCTGGTGAACACAGCAGGCCAGGCAGCATCTCTAGGAAGAGGTACAGTCGACGTTTCAGGCCGAGACCCTTCGTCAGGACTGTACAGTCGAAATGCTGCCTTGTGTAATGTGTCAAACAACCACAAGATGGCAGTCACATTCCACCCTACCCTCTGATCTCTGCCCGTTGCTGGACAAAAATTCAGAATCAAAACCAAGTTTATAATCACTGACATATGTCGTGAAATTTGTTGTTTTCTGGCAGCAGTGCAGTGCAATGCATAAAAAAATTAATAAAGTTCCATTAAGAAATATAGTGAGCAAAACAAGAAAGGAAAATAGTGAGGTGGTGTTCGTGTGTTGTCAGCCTCCTGTCCCTCCTCCCTGATGGTAGCAATGAGAAGAGGGCATGTCCTTTATGGTGAGGGTCCTTAATGATGGATGCCTCCTTCCTGAGGCACTGCCTCAACAATGCTAGGGTTGTGTCCATGATGGAACTGCAGTTCTGCATTTTTTTACAGAAGAAGGTCACTTCTTCTTCCAAATATTATGGTCCAGTGGAAGAGCTGTATTTGCATTGTGACTGTTCTTTAAATGAAATAAAATTGGAGGTGACATTCATTTAACAATGAATGCCAGCTTTGGTAGCAGACATCTCCAGGAGATTTCCCTTCATGGTACAGCTTTCATAAGATTTCCCTCTAATTAGACTGATCTTTAGCTGGTGGATCCCCGGGGATCTGTTGACTGGCTGCAGTCTGCCTGTCGGTGCGTTCACACTTTCTACACTTTGGCACTGCAGTGTGGAGTCACAGGATGTGGCGCAGGTCAGATGCCACAGCAGATGACCTCTTGCTTCACCCCTGGACTTGGCACTCAGATCAGTGGCTACATTGAGCTGGGAGGCTGGATACACACCCTCGCTGATCTCTTGCCTTTATGCTGGGCAAGGCAGGGACATCAGACACGGGTTCGTTCATTGCAACTGCTGGAAGTCTGACGTCAGAATCAGAATCTGTGCTGAAGTAGATGAGTGGTTAAGAGTCTATCTTATCAAAGTAGTTTGTTCATTATGTGCCTTGTCGTAATGACGTGGGCAATCATGGTCTTCCGTGACCATGATAGTTCTTAGCAAATTTTTCGACAAAAGTAGTTTGCCATTGCCTTCTTCTGGGCAGTGTCTTTACAAGACAGGAGACCCCAGCCATTATCAATACTCTACAGAGATTGTCTGCCTGGTGTCAGTGGTCACATAACCAGGACTTGGGATGTGCCCCAGCTGCCCATACGACCATCCACCACTTGCTCCCATGGCTTCACGTGACCCTGTTCAGAGGGGAGGTGGGGCTAAGCAGGTGCTACACCTTGCCCAAGGGTGACCTGCAGGCCAATGGAGGGAAGGAGCACTTCACACCTCTTTTGGTAGAGACATGTCTTCATTCCGCCATCCTATTGTTCTAGGTGACCGTTCGATAGTCTTATAATAATGGGATAGAAGCTGTCCTTGAACCTGGTGGTATAAGCTTTCAGACTTTTGTATCGTCTGCCTGATGGGAGGCAGGGAGAAGATCGAATGTCCGGGGTGGGCAGGGTGTTTGATTATGTAGGCTACATCACCGAGGCAGCGAGAAGTTTAGAATCAGAATGAAGTTTATTATGTAATAAAACTTTATGTCATGAAATTCATTGTTTTGCGGCAGCAAGACATAAAAGTAATTATAAGTAACGAAATAAGTGAAGAGTGCGAGAGACGAATAACGAGATAATGTTCATGGCTTCATTGACTGTTCAGAAATCTGATGGTGGAAAAGAAGGAACTCTAGCTAAAGTATTGAGTGTGTGTGTCTTCAGACTTCTGTACTTCCTCTCTGATGGTAGTAGTGAAAAGAGGGCATATCCTTGATGATGAGGATCCTAAATGATGGATGCCACCTTCTTGAAGCACCACCTTTTGAAGATGATATTGGAGAGAATTATGGTCATGATGGAGCTGTTTGAGCTTACAACCATCTGCAGCCTCTTGTGATCCTGTGCATTAAGGCCTCCATCGCAGGCAGTGATGTTACCAGTCAGAATGCTCTCCACAGTACATCTGTAGAAATTTTCAAGAGATTAAAATGGAAAGAAGAGTTGATGCTCTAGAGTCTTAAAACAGAAAAAAGGGAGCTGATTGAGGCTCTCGAAGTGCAGATATTAATTAAGAGGTGTGGGGGGGGGAGGTATGTTCAATCTGCACCTCACTGAATCTCCTGTTTACCATTTTGCTGAATTTTAGTTGATTTTTCACTGGTGAGTTGGCAGAAGTTGCTGCAATTAACTTCCTTTCCATCTGGAGAGCAGTATGAAGTTTATTGTCTGGACTTGGCATGGATTAGTGAATACTAAAGAAAGCTCCCTCAATAACACCGTGGAGATGGAAACTTGAAACCTCCTGACAGACATCTCATTTTGTCCTGGGCAGCAGTCGTATGAGATCATGTGAAAAACGTAACGCTGGTGGTGGGGTTGGTCATATTGGACTCGTTGCCAGTAGCTATTTTGTGAGTGACTGATTTCCTCATGGAATTATCCTTTGGTGAAGGTTTAGATTAGGATTTAACAGAGGATATAAGCGGTTCAAAGGAACTTTATTAAAGCACAGCTCAAGAAAATTGTGAGAGAAAGTATTTGTGCCTTTTCAAGAGATAAAAATCTTTGTATTTGACAGGAACTTTTGCAAAGCACAGATGCAAAATCTGCTCCTGAATGTGTGGTGACACTTGAGGTCTGCCCTCAGCACATCCTTGCGTGTGTTGGTTATTAACAAAAATAACACATCTCAGTGAGTGTTTCGATGCACACATGACAAATTTTAAATCTGAATCTGAATGTGAAATCTGAAATATTGGTCTAGTTTAATGGCGCAGAGTCACCCAGACTCAGCATTGAAACAAGCCCTTTGGCCCATCCAGTCTGTGCTGACCATTAAGCACTCATTTATACTAATCTGATATTACTCTCCCCATTCTCATCATCTGCCCCAGATCCTAACAGTGACTTACACACAATTTATGGTTAAAGTTCAAAGTACATTTATTATCAAAGTATGTATACTATATGCAACCCTGAGATTAGTCTCCTTACAGGCAACCACAAAACAAAGAAACCCAATAGAACCCATTTAAAAAAAGACCATCAAACATCCAATGTGCAAAAAAACACAAATCATGCAAACAAGAAAAGTAAGTAAGTAGCATTCACAACTGAAATTCAGGAAAGTGAGTCCACAGCCATCAGGGCCGGCTACCCACATGTCTTTGGGATGTGGATGGAAACTGGCGGAACCTAGTGTTTGTAGGGAGAACATGCAAACTCCACAAAGACAGCACCAGAGGCTAGGATTAAGGCTGGCTGGAGTTCTATTAGTTGTGCTACCACTGTGCCATCTACAAGGGTTTAAACTCTAGGGATTGTGGTTGCTTCACATCCACCAATAAATCTGGTAAAAGATTCAGGAGAGAAGTATTTGCAAAGGACATAATCAGAGTAGAGATTTCTCCAAGACTTGACAAGCACGTCCTCTCTGTTCACCTCCGTCAATCTTAGCTTAGCCAAAGAAACTTCAATAGAATTACTTCCCAATGGGAAACCAAACAGTGGGAGACTAAGCAAAGGCAGCATACGTAGACTGCCAGAATTCTGCTTATGCCCTACTTTAAATTTAACAACACGCTTTACAGACAGCTGAATGGGACTCCAATGGGTTAGCCTATCTCTGGGTTTATAGCAGAGGCCGTCGTGCAAAAGTTAGGAAAGACGATGCTGTCAATTATAAACCCTAAAATTTGGGTCTGTTATGTCGATGATAACTTTGTCATAGTAAAATGCAGTGAAATTGAATTAATTTATTAACTAATCAACGTAAGTGAGGGGAAACTAGCAATCTTGGACGTGCTTGTCCATAGAAACACAGACATCACTTTGGAAACTTACATTTATCGTAAGGGAACACATACAGAACCATCACAGTAACCACCCAAAAGCACACAAAAAGGAGTATCAAAACTTTGCTCTGAACACTGCAGCACGGCGGGGCTAAGGGATAAAAAGGAGAAACGTCTCTTTAAGGTATTCACATGAAGCAGATACCCACGTAACTTCATACGTAGATGCCCATGAGGTTGGCAACGCACCAATCAGGAAATGAACAAACGGGTTGTCCGTCCATACATTCAAAATATCTCAGAAGTGACAGCCCGACTGCTCCAAGAACATAGAATTTTGGTCGTGCGTAAACCAACAGCAACACTGAGGAGAGTACTCTGCAGACCTAAAGCACAAACCAAGCTATTGGACAAGAGCAATGTGATCTACAAAATCTAAAAAGGGGACTGCAGAAAATATTACATTGGTCAAACTGGGAGAAAACGCTCCACAAGGATCCATGGACATCAACTGGCTGTCAAGCAGCACGACCAACTCTCCCGAGTCTCTACCCACGAAGGTCGAGAGGGGCACCAACTCGAATGGGCATCAGTGAAAGTCAAGGGCAAGTAAACATGCGGCATGCAAAAGAATTCCTAGAAACGTGGTTTTCCGCAAATAGTTCTGTATGCAGACGTGTAGACCTCAATCTAGACCACAACGTACGAAGTTCGCCACACAGTCAATTCTCCCCATATCAAAATTGAGTTTCTGAAATGATGACTAATCAACTGATTGAAAAGTATATAACGGTCAAGCATTCGGAGAACAATCACAATCAACAGCGCACTGATGATGTCTCTGCATGGTGATGGAACGCTTGCAAGTAAATTACCAAGATCGAAGGACAACGCAAGCGAGTAGCTGTCTACTACATGAAATAGAGAAGCCAAAGAAAGATGGAGCCTGGCACAATACAGCCTCCTTTAGATCATAGAGATAAAGAATACTCCGTAGATAAGAGTAATCCAATTAGGAAATATTTATTTAATACTGTAGTAAAATCAACTATTGAGAAAATACTTGTTCTGAACAAAGAAGCTAAGAAGCTTCCAGAATAATACTTTGGACATCCATTAGAGGCATATTAAACTGTGATGTACATAAAAGCTACTTAACACACAAGCAGATACTTGATTGTTAAACTGCAAAGGACAAGACAATTAAAATTAAACAGTCGGATGCAACGGTGTGGAATGAGCTGCCAGAGGAAGTTGTGGGTGTGAGTTCAGTTGCAACATTTGGATAGGTACATGGAGGGGTAGAGTATGGAGAGCTATGGTGCAGGTGTGGATAGATGAGTCCAGGCAGAAAAGCAGGTCGGCACATACTTGATGGGCTGAAGGGCGTGTTTCTGTGCTGTACCACTCTATTACTCCATTAGCCACAACTCATAGACATTACTTATGCACACGGAGTGCATGGAACGCCCTGCCGGGGGTGGTGGTAGAGCCAGAGATATTAGGGGCATTTAAGAGTCTCTTAGGTACATGAATGAGAGAAAAATGGAAGGTTGTCTAGGAGGGAAGGGTTAGGTTGTTCTTAGAGCAGGCTAAAAGGTCAGCACAACATAGTGAGTCGAAGGACCTGTGTTGTAATGTTCTGTACTCTCTTGATTTCATTACAGATGAAGAAGGCAAAGTGGGTGCTTTGCACAAGAGGAGGAACCTCCTTGCAGCCTTCTGTAAGCTGATAGTGTTCAGTGTGGTGGAGATGGACATCGCAGCCAACATCTTCAAACAGTACATCAAGGTAAAGATTTTCACTTTATCAACTCATTTAAGGGACGAGAGTGCTGTTGGCAGGGTTAACGTTAAGCGCTCAACCCGCACAGTCCTCGTGAAAGCAGAGGTGATCTGCTACCTTGAGCTGCTGCAGTTTCTCTGTGGAAGGTTAAAGTGGGCCAGGCGTTCCAACAATTACATCCAGTGTCCATGGAGTGGAGGGGGTAGACACAAGAGATTCTGCAGATGCTGGAAACCCAGAGGAACATGCACACACAATGCTGGAGGAACTCAGAAGGTCAGGCAACATTTATGGAGAGGAATAAAGAGTTGACATTTCCAGTTGAGACCCTTCATCAGGACTGGAAAGGAAGGAGGAAGAAGCCAGAGTAAGAAGGTAGAGGGTGGGGATGAAGTATGCTAGAAGGTGATAGGTGAATCCAGGTGAGGGAGAAGATAGGTGGTGGGGGAGAGGGGATAAATGAGAACCTGGGAGGTGATAGGTGGATAAGATAAAGGGCTGAAGAAGGAAGGAATCTGATAGGAGAGGAGATGGATCACAGGAGAAAGGGAAGGGGGGCATGACACCAGAGGGAAGTAATAGGTAGGTGACAAGAAAAGAAGGGGGGAGCCAGAAAGGGAATGAGAAAGGAGAGAAGGAGTTAGCGGGGGGTGGGGGGAGAAATTCATAGATGAAACTTTTACTGAGGTGGTCACACCCAGAGTGCCGGCTTTAGGCAGTAGAAGGGTGACCAGCTGGGGAGGTAAGGAGAGTAAGCAGTTAGCGCAGTGGTCTTCCACAGGGTCGCTGTTGGGGCTGCTTCTTTTCACATGAAATATCAATGCTTTTGGATCACAGAATTGACGGCTTTGTGGTCAAGCTTGCAGACGATACAAAGGTAGATGGGGGGTCAGGTAGTGTTGAGGAAGCAGGGAGTTTGCAGAATGATTTGGACAGATTGGGAGAATGGGCAAAGAAATGGCAGGTGGAATATTGTGTAGTGAAGTATATGATCATGCACTTTGGTAAAAGGAATAAAGATGTAGACTGTTTTCTAAACAGAGAGAATATACAAAAGTCAGAGGTAGAAGGGGACTTTGGAGTCCTTGTGCAGGATTCCCTGAAGGTTAACTTGCAGGTCGAGTTGATGGTAAGGAGGTAAATGCAATGTGGAGCACTTACGCTGCTTGCAGGGATAAGTGCCAAGGGGGATATCATTTGAGAGGGACGAATGGACAAGGGAATCAGGGAGAGAGAGATCGCTGCAGAAAGCAGAGGATGGGTTGGGAGAGTGGTGGAGGTAAATCGTAAACAGAAGGAAAAACACACACAAAATACGGGGTAAACTCAGCAGGTCAGGCTGCATCTATGGTGGGGAATAAACAGTCAACGTTTCAGATCAGGACCCTTCATCACTACTGGAAAAGAAGGGGATCAAACCAGAATAAGATGGCTTCTTCCCCCTTCCTTTCTAGTCTTGATGAAGGGTCTCGGCCCAAAACATCTATTCTTTACTGCTGTCAATACTGCCTGGTCTGCTGTTTCTCCAGCATCTTAGGTAGATAGATAGATACTTTATTGACTTCAAAGGAAATTACAGTGTCACAGTAGCATTACAAGTGCACAGATATACAAATATTAGAAGAGAAGTAAGAAAGAATAAAAAAATAAGTTACCTCAAACAGCCTAACAGGAGGGGGTCATCACCTCCCCAGCTACAGGTTGACTCATTATAGAGCCTAATGGCCGAGGGTAGGAATGACCTCATGTAGCGCTCTTTGGAGTGGTGTAGTTGTCTTCGTTTATTACTAGAAGTGCTCCTCTGTTCAGCCAAAGGGGTATGCAGGGGGTGAGAAACATTGTCTGGAATTGCCAGGGTTATCCGTGGGGTCCTTTGCTCTACCACAGCCTCCAGTGCGTCCAGTTTGACTCCTATAACAGAGCCAGCCTTTCTAATCAGTTTATTGAGCCTGTTGGCATCACCCATGTTGATGCCATTGCCCTGGCTCACCACCACATTGAAGATTGTACTGGTGACAACAGACTGGTAGAACATATGGAGGAGAGGCTGACATACTCCAGCAGGACTTCTGTCTGCTCAGGAAGTAGAGGCAACTCTGGCTCTTCTTGTACACGACTCTGTGTTGGTGCTCCACTCAAGTCTGTCATCCAAGTGCACCCCCAGGTACTTGTAGGTCCTCACCGCATCCATGTCCTCACCATCAATAGTAACAGGGAGCAGTACAGGCCCAGTGTTCCTGAAATCCTTCACCATCTCCTTTGTCTTACTGATGTTGAGCTGTAGATGATTCAGCTTTCACCATTTGACAAGGTCCTCTACCAGGGCCCTGCATTCATCCTCCCATCCTCCCTTTATACACCAACTATTGCTGAGTCATCAGAGAATTTCTGCAGAAGACATGACTCAGTGTTGTATGTAGATTCTGGGGTATACCGGGTAGACTGGAAGGGAGGTAATACAATCCCCTGTGGGGCCCCAGTGCTGCTTATAGCCATGTTTGACACACATAGCTCTGAAGCCACACAAACTGCGGTCTGCCAGTTAGGTAGTCCGTTATCCAGGATACAATGGAAGTGCCAATCTGCATTTTGTGTATAACCCTCTATTACTGACCTTCGAACTTATGGTTATACCCCTTTGAACTAGTCTTCCCCCACTGGGAGGAAGCTTTTGTATATCTATTGCATAATATTTTAAATTACTCCATTGGGTCACTGTTGCACACTCCAGGAAATGTAAATTGAATACAAGGCCGCCTTCATCATCAATCTCTGCAAGTCTTGGAATCATTTTGACAAATCGGGACTGGTGTGAGCATTACATCTAGATAGGAATCGACCGTAGCTTTGTACTCACCTTCAGGCCTTTACCTCTTCCTCTTCCTATTTCACTGCCTCCCCCACCCACCCACCTTCCTCCTCACCTGATTTCACCGATTATCTTATCACCTGCCAGCTTGTACTCCTTTCCCTCGCCCCCACTATGTTATTCTGGCTTCTTCCGCCTTTCTATCCAGATCCGAAGAAGGGTCTCGGCCCGAAACGTTGACTGTATATTTCTCTCCATAGATGCTGCCTGACCTGCTGAGTTCCTTCAGCACTTTTTTTTTGGGTATTACTCTGGATTTCCAACATCTGTACAATCTTTTTGTGTTTTGCCAGTGAGATCTGTCTTCTTCAGATAAATAACAGCTGCCTAATGAAAAAGCAAATATGAACACTGGCTCATGGAAAAGCAGAACGATTAGATACCAAATAGAATTTCCTTTTCTTAGGCTTACAATGATCCTTGGAAAAGGATACATGTCTAAATATAGCACTTGAACTGCTCTCACTGCAGTTTGCAGCATATAATTTCCTTTTATGCAACGTACTTTTGAAATGACTTAATGAACTACAGATTTCACAAGCTTCTGAAGGACTCGGTGAACTTAACCCTCAAGCAGCAGGTACAGCACCTTTAAGCCGATGAAGGTCCGTTGCCATGGCTGGAAATGAGGTGGGGAGGGGGGAGGGGGTAGGGGGATTCTAACCCAGCAGAGGGTTGAGTCCCCCTTCTACCCAGCACCTTGTTAGCAAGTGTGCGGTCCCTGGAGATGAAAATTGAAGACCTAAACGCAAGGGTGGTGTATCGCAGAGAAATGAGAAATTGTTATATTCTGTGTTTTACTGAGAGATAGCTTACTCAGAGTATGCTAGATATGGCGATCAGACCTGAAGGTTTCTCGTTTCACAGGACGGACCGAACTGCTGATTCAGAGAAGGTGGAGGTCTGTATTTCATGATAAATTCTCTGTGCTGCTCTGATGCGGCAGCTTTGTCGTACTTGTGTTCCCCCGACCACAAACACCAAACAATCAAATGCTGACTATTCCATTTACCGAGAGAGTTCTCCTCCATGTCTGCAGTTCACATACCACCAGCGGCCGTCTCGAGTCAAGCGCTTGAGATACTGCATGATGCCGTCACCAAACAAGCAACAGTCCATCGTGATGCGTTTCATATTATAGTCATAGTCATTCTTTATTGATCCCGGGGGAGATTGGTTTTCGTTACAGTTGCACCATAAATAATTAAATTGTAATAAAACCATAAATAATTAAATAGTAATATGTAAATTATGCCAGGAAATGTCCAGGACCAGCCTATCGGCTCAGGGTGTCTGACTCTCCAAGGGAGGAGTTGTAAAGTTTGATGGCCACAGGCAGGAATGACTTCCTATGATGCTCTGTGCTGCATCTCGGAGGAATGAGTCTCTGGCTGAATGTACTCCTGTGCCCACCCAGTGCATTATGTAGTGGATGGGAGACATTGTCCAAGATGGCATGCAACTTAGACAGTATGCTCTTTTCAGACACCACCGTGAGAGAGTCCAGTTCCATCCCCACAACATCACTGGCCTTACGAATGAGTTTGTTGATTCTGTTGGTGTCTGCTACCCTCAGCCTGCTGCCCCAGCACACAACAGCAAACATGATCGCACTGGCCACCACAGACTCGTAGAACATCCTCAGCATCGTCCGACAGATGTTGAAGGACCTCAGTCTCCTCAGGAAATAGAGGTGGCTCTGACCCTTCTTGTAGACAGCCTCAGTGTTCTTTGACCAGTCCAGTTTATTGTCAATTCGTATCCCCAGGTAATTGTAATCCTCCACCATGTCCACACTGACCCCCCGGATGGAAACGGGTCGCCGGTACCTTAGCTCTCCTCAGGTCTACCACCAGCTCCTGAGTCTTTTTCACATCATAGTTGTGGATTTCAATCAGGCTTGTTTGAAGAAAACCCTGCCCAATTGCCATCAGCATATTACCTGTAGCATCAGAGGTCCCATCACACTAGTCCACTACTGTACTATGATAAGGAATGTCTACTGTTCCATGCCCAGACTGCATTTTGGTAAATGTGATCACTTGGCTGTCCTTCTCCTACCTGCATACAGGCAGAGGCTAAAGAGCAAAGCTCCAGAGATTAGGACAACGAAGAGATAGCTGCAGGAGGCAGAGGAGCGCCTATGGGATTGTCTCATCAGTGGACTGGACCATGTTCAATGATTCATTTGTGGAGCTGAGTGAATGCACCATGGTTGTCACGGATTTTATAAAAACAGTCGTCAACAACTATGTCCCCAAAAAATTATTCAGAGTCTTTTCCAAGCCTAGGATGAACCATGAGATCCACAATCTGCTGAGAGCCAAATCGGAGACATTCAAGTCTGGCTACTGAGAAAGTTACAAAAGGTCTAGGTAAGGTCTCCGAAAAGCCAACTCACAGGTGGTGGCAATTCCGGACTAGACTTGAATCATGAAAATGCTTGACAGTTGTGGCAGAGCTTCGGCTCTATCACCTCTTACAAAGTGAAATCAAGCAACATGGGTGACAACAGAGCTTCACTTCCAGATGAGCTCAGTGCCCCCTGTGCTCGCTTTGACCATCAAAACATCACAAACGTCCACAGCCCCCGATGATGCTGTGACATCAGTCTTAGGCTGGCGAGAGAACATCCTCCAGGAGGGTGAACCCACAGAAAACATCCGGCCCCGATGGGGTACCTGGCCGAGTACTAAAGATCTTTGCTGGAGTGTTCACTGAGATCTTTAACCTCTCACCTTGGCAGTCTGAGGTACCTACCTGCTCCAAGTAAACTTCTATTATACTGGTGCCTAAGAAGTACACGGTGACCTGCCTCAATGACTCTGGACCAGTGGCACTTACATCCACAGTGATGAAGTGCTTTGAGAGGTTGGTGATGAAACCTATCAGCTCCTGCCTAAAAAGTGACTTGAATCTGCTCCGATTTGCCTACCGGAACAACAGATCACAGCAGATGCTATTTCATTGGCTTTTCATTCAACCCTGGACAGTGAAAATGCATACATCAGAAGGCACTTTATTGACTACAGCTTAGTGTTCAATAATCCCCTCAAAACTAATCAATAAGCTTCAAGACCTTGGCCTCAAAACCTCCTTGTGCAATTGGGTCCTCGATTTCCTCACTTGCAGACCCCAGTCGGTTCAGATTGATGACAACATCTCCACAATCTCCAACTGCATAGGTGCACCACAAGGCTGTGTGCTTAGCCTCTTGCTCTACTTGCTTTACATTTATGACTGTGCGGCTGAGCACAGCTCCAATGTCATATTTAAGGTTGCTAAAGATTCCATTGTCGTAGGCTGAATCAAAGGGGGTGGTGAATCAGCATATAGGAAGCAGATTGAAAACCTGGCAGTGTGGTGCCACAGCAAAAACCTTTTACTCAATGTCAACAAGACATTGACTTCAGGGGGAGGAAACTGGAGGCCCGTGAGCCAGTCCTCATTGGAGGATCAGAGGTAAAAAGGGTCAGCAACTTTAAATTCCTCAGTGTTATCACTTCAGAGGACCTGCTGGGCCCAGCATGCGGGTGTAATTGTGAAGAAAGTATGGCAACACCTCTATTTCTTTAGAAGTTTGTGAAGATTCAGCACGACATCTAAAATTTTGACAAACTTCTGTAGATGTGTGGTGAGCAGTATATTGACTGGATCCATAACAGCCTGGTATGGAAAACCCAATATCCTTGAATGGAAAATCCTTTAGAAAGTAATGGATATGGTTCAGTCCATCACGGGTAAAGCCCTCCCTACCACTGAGCATGCCTACATGGAGTGTTCTTGCAGGAAAGCAGCATCCATCATCAAGGACTCCCACCACACAGGTCATGCTCTCTTCTCGCTGCTGCCATTAGGAACAAGGTTCAGGAGCCTCATAACTCACACCGCCAGGTTCAGGAACAGTTATTACCTCTCAACCATCAGGCTCTTGAACCAAAGGGGATAACTTCACTCAGCTTCACTTGCCCATCACCGAAATGTTCCCACTACCCATGGGCTCACTTTCCAGGACTTTTCATCTTATGTTCTTGATATTTATTGCTCATTTATTATTATTATATATTTGCATAGCTTGTTGTCCTTTAAAGACTGATTGTTCACCCTGTTGGTGTGCTCTTTCGTTCATTCTATTATGGCTACTGAGAATGCCTGCAAGAAAATGAATCTCAGGGTTGTCTATGGTGACATGTATATACTTTGTTAATAAATTTACTTAGAACTTTGATTCCTGACTGCACAGGGACATCTTTCCCACTCACAAAACAGCCTCGCCTATGGCTTCATAATTAATTTTGTTGATTTAGTGATAAAATCAGCAAATAGTTGGTAAATTAATCTCCTATTGTTACGTGTAGCAAAGTGCAGTGAAGAAAACATTGTTTTGCACACCATCTCAAACCGATCATTTCATCACATCAGTACCCTGAGATAATACAACGGAAAAGCAATGCAGAATATAGTATTACAAGTTAGTAAATGATTATTAAGTTGGTTTATTACTTTCAGATGTACTGAAAGTCCAAACTAAAAATGTGTCTGTTTCTCACTAGTATTACAACGACTATGGAGACATCATTAAGGAAACACTCAGCAGGACGAGGCAGAATGACAAAATACAGTGTGCAATGACTTTGATTCACTGCTTAAAGCAGGTGAGAATCTCTTATGAAATCATTTGAGATCACCAGACTATGTTTGATGTTGAAAGAGGCAGCAGTTCATTCCCCACTTGCAGTGTATCCCTAGATAAGACCATAAGATATAGGAGCAGAATTGGGCCATTTGGCCCATCAAGTCTGCTCTGCCATTTCATCGTGGCTGATCCATTTCCCTCTCAGCTCCATTCTCCTACCTTCTCCCTGTATCCCTTCATGCCCTGACTAATCAAGAATCTATTAAGCTCTGCCTTAAATATATCCAACGACTTAGCCTCCACAGCTGCTTGTGGCAATGAATTTCACAGATTTACCGTTCTCCAGCTAAAGAAATTCCTCCTTATTTCTGTCCTAAAAGGACGTCCATCTGCTCTGAGGTTGTGTCCTCTGGTCTTAGGCTCCCTCACTATAGGAAACATCCTCTGCACATCCACTCTGTCAAGGCTTTCAACATTAGATAGCTTTCAATGAGGTCACCCCTCATTCTTCTGAATTCTAGTAAGTACAGGCCCAGAGCCATCAAAAACTCCTCATGTGACAAGCCGTTCAATCCTGGAATCATTTTTGTGAACCTCCTTTGGACCCTCTCCTGTGTCGGCACTTTTTGTTCATAGATAAGGGGCCCAAAACTGCTCGCAGTACCCAGAGTGAGGCTTCGCCAGTGCCTAATAAAGCCACAATCACATGAAGTTACCTGCATTTTTGTAATCATTTTCCTGCACAAGGATATGAACACTAGCTTACACACTGCACTAGGGAAGCAGGTTTCTTTTCCTTGTGCAATCATTGTGATCTAATGGGCTGCAAGCTGGTTGAGCTGCTGCCTCAACACCCCACAGATCCAGTTTCAGGTGCTTTCCGTGTGGAGTCTGCATGTTCTCTCTGTGACTGCATGGTTTTTCTGCTGGTATGCTAATTGGTTACTGTAATTTAGCCATTAGTGTAGGTTAGTGATCAAAAACAAGCAAAAAGGAATCCTTAGTGTAGGTTAAAGATAAAAAGAACCGAAGAGGAGTTGATGAGAGGGAACGAGTTGGAGGACTACAGGGAGATAGTGATGAGTTTGAGTACAGAGAGGAAATTAAGAACCTGGTGGCATGGTGCGAAGACAATAACCTATCCCTCAACGTCAGCAAGACGAAGGAATTGGTTGTTGTCTTCAGAAGGAATAGCAGACCGCACGACCCAATTTACATCGATGGTGTGCAAGTGGAACAGGTCAAAAGCTTTAAGTTCCTTGGGGTCAATATCACAAATGACCTGACTTGGTCCAACCAAGCAGAGTTCACTGCCAAGAAGGCCCACCAGCACCTTTACTTCCTGAGAAAACTAAAGAAATTTGGCCTGTCCCTAAAAAAAAATGCACCATAGAAAGCATTCTTCTAGGGTGCATCACAACCTGGTATGGAAGTTGTCCTGTCCAAGACTGAAAGAAGCTGCAGAAGATCGTGAACACGGTGCAACACATCACACAAACCAATTTCCCGTCCGTGGATTCACTTTATACAGCACACTGTCGGAGCAGTGCTGCCAGGATAATCAAGGACACGACCCACCCAGCCAACACACTTTTTGTCCCTCTTCCCTCCGGGAGAAGGCTCAGGAGCTTGAAGACTCGTACGGCCAGATTTGGGAACATTTTCTTTCCAACTGTGATAAGACTGCTGAACGGATCCTGACCGGGATCTGGGCCGTACCCTCCAAATACCCGGACCTGCCTCTCGGTTTTTTTGCACTACCTTACTTTCCATTTTTCTATTTATGATTTATAATTTAAATTTTTAATATTTACAAATTTTTGCTATTTTTAATGTTTTAAATATTTAATATCTGTAATCAAGGGAGTGGGAAGCGCAGAATCAAGTATCGCTGTGATGATTGTACGTTCTAGTATCAATTGTTTGGTGACAATAAAGTATAAAGGTGAAGAGACCCTTTGGCTTGTGCTGTCTATGATCCATTATGGACCCAAGGATTCAAAGGCGTCTTTATGTGCATATGTTTAAGGTTACATTATCTGGGAGCAGGTACAACTTTAAATTGAAAATATAATTGAAAAGGGATAAAAATGGCTGTAGAGAAAGACTGAAGGAGCCTGCACCAGCCTGATGGGCTGTTTGTCTTCTTCCTAGCAGGAATATTTGCTGATTCAACTTCCACAGCTGAGCGCAGTTGAATTTCTTGCTGGATTACTTACCATGCTGAGAACGGGATAAATCTCTGCAGTCATAAATGTGTGCAGTGATTTTTGTTTTGTTGTATAAATCCTGGAGATGTGAGCAGCACCCAGCAGGCCAGCGGTCCATTCTCCATCACCCACCTTTGGGTAGGTGGTGCTGGGAGCTCATAAGCTCTAGAACATCTAGTGAAGCTACTCGCAGTAATTCAGCAACTTTCTGATGAGACATAGAGCAGGGAATGCAGCACAGTACAGGCCTTTGGCCCACAAAATTGTGCCGACCTTTTAGCCTACTCTCAGATCAAATTTCCATTCTACACAGCTCATGATCATGGGCCTTGACCCAGACGTTGACTGTATATTCCCTTCTATAGATGCTGCCTGACCTGCTGAGCTCCTTAAGCATTTTGTGTGTGTTGCTCTGGATTTCCAGCATGGGCAGAATCTCGTGTCCCTAACCCTCCATTTGTTTGCTTCATCCATGTGCCTACATAGGAGTTTCTTAAATGTGTCAGCTTCAACTATCACGGCTGTCTGGAATGCTGGGCAGTATATTCCAGTCACCCACCGGTCTCTGTGTAAACAAAAACCTACCTTCGACAACTCCCCTGAACTTTCCTCCAATCATCTTAAAAGGCTGTCCTCTGGTATACGTCATTGCTGCCCTGTGAAAATTGCATTGGCTGTGTGTGTGTATATACATGCGTGTGTGCTAGGGTAGATCATAGTTCTTGCAATCTTTAATTTACGAGGGGTGATTGATAAGTTCGTGGCCTAAGGTAGAAGGACATGGGTTATTAACTTAAAACTTCCTGCAAAAAAAAAAAGTTGAACTGCACGTGCATGTAACGAGAGCTGTATAACTCATCTCCTTCTACCTTAGACCACGAACTTATTAATCACCCCTGCTGAGGACCACTTTTTGGAGGTCCGAGATGCCAACTTCTACAAAGAAGGGATCCGTATGCTCCACGACTGCTGGACTAAGTGTGTACATGTAGGAGGGGACTATGTTGAAAAATAAATGTGCTAGGCTTTCTAACATTGACTCCTTCTACCTTAGGCCACAAATTTATCAATCACCCCTCGTATGTCCAATCTTAATGTGACTTTCACTTATTTTAACAAAAAGCAAGGCAGATTGTCAGAGTCTTTATACTAAACGGTATAGATTTAATGTTAGAGGGGGGAAGTTCAAAAGAGATTTGCAAGGTAAGTTTTTTTACACAGAGTACTTGGAACATGCTGCCAGTGGAGGTGGTAGCAGCAGAAACGATAACAATGTTTAATAGATGTTTAGGCAAACTTGTGAACAGGCAGGGGACAGAAGGACTATGCACAGGCAGATAGGATTAGTTAAACTGGCATTATGGTCAGCACAGTCATGATGGGCTGAAGAGCCTGTTCTTGTACTGTACTGTTGTATGACCATGTGAATTACATTCTCTAAATGACAGACACTTTCAGCCCGAAACATCGGCTGTTTATTGATTTAGATGCTGCCGGACCTGCCAAGTTTCTTGTGTTTGTGACCAGCTGTTTTACCTGTTACCCACGTACTCGATTGCAACTGAGATTTGCAGGCGCTTGCCTTGTTCTGAAACACGTCCTTGCTCGGTGCAGTCAATGGGCGCCACTGTCGCGTAGCGGTTAGCACAATGCTGTTGCAGCTCGGGCGTTCCGGAGTTCGGAGTTCAATTCCGGCGCTGTTCTGTAAGGAGCCTCTGTACATCCTCCCTGTGTGGAATGCATGGGTTTTCCCCGGGTGCTCTGGTTTCCTCCCACAGTCCAAAAAGATGTACCAGGTCGGTTAAGTTGCCATTATAAATTGTCCTGTGATTAGGTTAGAGTTAATAAGGGTTTGTAAGGTTGATGGGTGTGGCTCGTAGGGCTGGAAGGGCCTTCTCTGCACTACATCACTAAATAAATTAATAAAATAAATCAATTAATCTTTAAACTCAGCCAGTGCTGGCAATGCCTAATTTCAACTTCTATTTACTCTTTACTTTTTAGTTAAAGTTTCTCATAAACACGTAGGTTGAAATTGAAATTGGTTTATTATTGCACAGGTACCAAGATACAGTGAAGAGCTTGTCTTGCAAACTGTTCATACGCATCAGATCATCGCACAATACATTGAGGTAGAACAAAGTAAAAGAAGAAAAATAATGTAGAACAAAGTGTAACAGCCACAGAGCGAGTGCAGTGCAGATAAACAATAAGGTGCAAGATCATAATAAGGTAGATTGCGAGATCAAGAGTCCATATTATTTACTATAATAATCTTTAATAGTGGGGTTATAGCTGTCCTTGAGCCTGGTGGTACGTGCCTTCAGGCTTTTGTATCTTCTGCCTGATGGGAGACGGGAGAAGAGAGAATCCCCAGGGTGGGTGGGGTCCTTGATAATACCGGCTGTTTTACTGAGGCACCAGGAAGTGTAGACAAAGTCCATGGAGGGGCGGCCGTTTCCCAAGATGTGCTGAACAGTGCCCACACCTCTCTGGAACTTTTTGCAGTCACGTGCAGAGCAGCTGCCATTCCAAGCCGCTACGAATCCAGAGAGGATGCATTCTATGGTGCATCAATTAAAAATTGTTAAGGGCCAACGAGGACATGCCAAATTTCTTTAGCCTCTGAGGAAGCTGAGACGTAGCTTTGGTTGCTTTTCTTAAAATTAATTTTCTTGCAGTTGACAGGATGAAGAACCTATCAAAAATACCATTTTGTAATTCTACAGTTAATTTTGAGTTGGAAACTTTGGCTTTATGTTTTCCTTAATTCATTTGTCACTACAGCTGTTCAGTGAACTGTTGCAAGCTCAAGGCTCCAATGTAACCAGATGGTTTCAGCCGTTCATCAGTATAAAGGACTTGGCCAGGCGCTTCTCGCTGACCTTTGGCTTGGACCAGTTGAAAACCAGGGAAGCAATGGCCATGTTGCACAAGTACGTCTCTTCCTATTTCTTCTGTCTTGTTTACGAATAGTCATTCTGCCTTTAAGAATTATTTTTATATTACCATCTTGTACTTTCGTTTCTGACCCGTTGCACATCATCTCTTTTGACAGAAACGGCATTGAATTTGCCTTCAGCGATCTCAATGCAAAGGGTAAGAATCAGCCTCCCCCTAATCTGCCATTCCTGGATATCTTGAGTGAATTTTCCTCAAAGCTGCTGAGAACAGACAAGAAAACAGTGTAAGTGGAGCAATTATTCTGAGTTTATAACTGGAATTTCTGTTATCTCTCTTTATAGAAGAACATGGTCATCCAGTCAGTACATAGAACTCACAGCACTACTGTGACCATCTCCACTCAAGCCCAATATAGACTACAAACATTCCACAATGATGATTTTTTAATATTTCTTTACAGCATTGCAAGTACAAGCCCAGGACATGAATGCCATGGAAATGAGTCTTTGTTTTGCAGCAGTACATTAAATGATGAATATAAATGACATAAACTCAAATTAACATAAATTATCATAATATACAGTGAGTAGCAAAATTGTTTAAGATGTTGGTGAGGTTAATTCCCGAGAATGCAGGAGAATGAGGGGAGATCTTATATACAGTACTGTGCAAAAGTCTTGGGTAAGCTAGATTATTTAATCTGGTTTCAGACAGTATGGCATCCACAGAGCCTTGATCTCAACATCATTAAGGCTTTCTGGGATTAGCTGGAGAGATAGAAACAAGCAAGACAGCTAAAGTCTGCAGAAGAACTGTGACAAGTTCTCCAAGATGCTTAGAACAATCAGCTGGCCAATTTTCTTCATGACAGTGTACCTAAGAGGGTTGAAACACTTTTAAAGGCAAAGGGTGGTCACACCAAATACTGATTTTATTTAGTGCTATTTATTTTACTATTTACTGCTCTTTATAGAAATTTTTTGATATATAGAGACTTTTCATTTTATTATTTTTGGAAGTATCATCACTTTACGGAGTTTTTTTACATCCACCTTATTATACTTTTGCACAGTACTGTAAATTTTACTCTCTCGCAACTTTCACTTGTGTCATTGTGTTTATTTTAGAGTGATAGAGTCGTACAACACTACTAGCTAGAATCAGGCCCTTTGGCCCATCTAGTTCATGCCAGCCTAATTTATGCCTGGTCAAACAATAGTCCTCTGACTGCCTAGTCAGACCATGCACCCAGAACACAGCCGATCTAAATTTCCCTTAAACGTTACGGTTGAACTTGCATTTACCACTTCAGTGGGCAGCTCTTCAACGTTTGCACTGCCCTCCGACTGAAGAAGATCCCCTCATGTTCCTATTTCACCTTTTACCCTAAACTTATAAACAAAAGTACATCTCAGGAAGGAATGTTTAAACTGTGGTTTGTCAGGAATTTGGCTTATCAGATTGTGCTGTAAAATTATAATTGGGGCTTCAGAACACCAGGGGGCAGGTAATAAACACAAGGAATACTGGAAATCCAGAATAACACATACCAAATGTTGATGAAGGGTCACAGCCTAAAATATTGACTGTTTATTCCTCTCCATAGATGCTGCCTGACCTGTTGAGTTCCTTCAGCATTTTATGTGTGTGTTACCCTAAGCCGATCCTCCAGGGACCACAAACTTGATGTTGTGTTTTGAAGGCTTGCATGTCTCAAAGACCCAGAGAGCTATGTTGGCTGGAGTTAGGGCTTTATGCTTTGGCTCTTGGTAGGGTCACCTGTGCTAAACAGGTCAAAAGATAGAGGCCAGGCCAAGAGTGGTCCACTGGTCCTCCAGGTTTGGAGGTTCATCTCAGGGCTACCAACCTTGACTGGTAAAACAAAATTGTTACGGAAACAGCAATGAAGAATCCTTCTACATCTGAGTGTGATGGTATTCCTGAGTCTCCAGCTGGGACTTGCATGACTGACAGTAGTGAAAACTGAGAGGAAGCTACTGACATGATGAAGGAAGAGCTGAACACCACCAGAGAGGGAGGACCCTCATTGTTGCCCTAAACACCAGCTCATTAGGGGCAGTAACTAAATAATTTTAAACCTACGACCTCTCAGTCCAGTCCCACCCAACCTGCAAGCATTCACCCTGTTTCTACTCCTCATAACTCTGTAAACAAGTCAATCCCACTCATCAGCTCAAGTTGATTATCTTGTGCACAGGTACGGTGAGATACAGCTACAAAGAAAAACTTGTTTCAGAGGCCTGTAGGTAAAGACTATGCACAAAAATATGAATTATACATCAAATTATACTATATAGAGATAAAAAAAGACCGTGTAACAACAGGACCTTAGTACAAGAAAAAAATAAACAAAGACACTAGTGAAGACAAGTCCCTAGTAGTTCACGAGGTGATCCGTTGTGCTCTGTTGCCGAGGGTTGTGGCGGTCTGTTCACGAGCCTGCAGCTTGTAAGAATGTAGCTGTTTCTGAACCTGGTGGTGTGGGACTTCAGTGGTATTTCCTGCCCGAAGGAGGTGGTGAGAAGAGGACATCACCCAGACAGATGCATGAGACAGCACTTCCTGCAGATGCTAGCTGTGATAAGAGGGCCGTGCCCCTGAAGGTTGGGGGTGACTCTGGTAATTGTTGGGAAATACAGTGGAATACGAGAGAGATTTGGATAGGTACATTGATGGGAGGGGTATGGAGGGCTATGGTCTGGGAGGAAGTCGATGGGATTAGCCAGATCAATAGTTCAGCACAGAGTGCTGTAGTGTACTGTGACTGTATGACTTTCTCTTTAATGGCTTTAATGGCTTTGACCACTCTTTTCTTCCTCTCAGACTCAATTACCTGGAGAGATTCATAACAGACCAGATGTTAGCAGAGGGTGGAGAGGGGTGGCTCCCACTCGTCTCATACAAGCGGTCCTTGTTGGACACCAGGGACGATGAGACAACTTCCACAAGTAGTGATGACCGGAGCCCACCATCACCAGCACAACACAGTTCCAAAGCAGCATCCCTGAAAAGACAACACCAAACGGGTGAGTTGAGCGAGGCTACGCCACAACTGTGCAGCGTGCTGGTGAGGCATCACCTAAAGTACCACATGCAGTTCTAGTCTCCCTACCTAAGGAAAGATGTACTGGCTTTGATGGCAGTACAGATGAGGTCCTGCAGGTTGGTTTTGGAGATGAGGGGTTTCACCCACGAGGAGAGATTGAATCGCCTGGATTATACTCACTGAGATTCAGAAGAGGTGATCTTTTAGAAAGATTATGGTAGAGATTAAGATAGAGGCAGGAAAATTGTTTCCACTGTAAATTGAGACTAGAGCCGGGGACATAGTCCAAAGATTCAAGGGAATAGATTTAAGATGGAAATGAGGAGAAACTGCTTTTCCCAGAGAAGAGCGAATCTGTGAAGCAGTAGAGGCTACCTCATTAATTAAAACACAGTTAGATATGATTTTGCATTGCTGGGAAATGAAGGGTTGTGGGGTAAAGACGGTAAGTGGAGCTGAGTCCACAGCCTGATCAGATATGATTTTATTGAATGGTGGAGCAAGCTCGACAGGCCAGATGGCAGACTCCTGTTCCTATTTCTTATGCTCTTATGAAAGCACATGTCGAGAAACGAGCTTTGTATTTCATTTTGACTGAGTTGTAGGGTGTAGCTACCAAAGTCAAACTGATTGTCACATACACAGGTGCAATGAAAAACTTACCTGCAGCAGCATCATTAAAGTGGCACTCACAGGGAAAGCATAAATAGTACAACATTATACCAGAAAGAGTACAATTGGGGGAAAAAAAGTAGGTAGGCATGGTAGCATGGTGGTTAGCAGAAAACTTTACAGTAACAGCAATCCAGGTTCAATTCCTGCTGCTCTTCGTAAGGAGTTTGTACACACTCCCCATAACTGTGTGGGTTTCCTCCGAGTGCTCGGGTTTCCTCCCACAGTCCAAAGACTTAATGGTTGGTAGGTTAATTGATAAATTGTCCTGTGATTAGGTGAGGGTTAAATTGGGGTTGCTGGGCGGCACGACCTGAAGGGCCAGAAAGGCTTATTCCACGCTGTGCCTCAATACGTGAATAAATGAATCAGTAAATGTTACGAGAAGAACGCAGGAGATTGGGAATGAGAGGGAGAATAGATCAGCTACGATCTATTGGCAGGGCAGACTCAATGGGCCAGATAGCCTAATTGTGCTCCTATGTCTTCAAAGGTTCACTTATTATCAGAGCATATATCCAAATACAACTCTGATATCTGTCTTCTCCAGATAGCCACGAAACAAAGAAAGGACATGAAAGTCATCCAGAACCCCTCCCCCACACAAAAAAGAAAGGCATCCTGATCATGAACTCCCCCTTCCCCCCCCCGCACAAAATGGAACAGGAACATCAACTCCCAAAATACAACCCTCCCCACACAGAAAAATGAATAGAACACAACCGAACATCAACCCCGAAACACCCTCCCCTTGCACAACAAAACAGAAAAGATTTTGGCTATAAAAAGACAGAATATAAAAACTGTAAGTCTGAAAAATTCCACAGTCCATAAACGCAATAGTCCAATCCATAAATGCAGAACTCACTCAACCATCCTACAATATCACCGACATTCATCAGAAGAGAGGGACATCACAAGAGGCAGAGAGGCCTAACCGCCTGCCACAGTGAGCCACACAGCGCTAGAACGCTCACAGATTCCTTCTCCAGCAGCAATCAAAAGTCCGGCAGTCAGCGCTGAACTTTCGCTTGCCTTCCGCATTCGTCTCGATGTCCCAATCTTCCTTGAAGGTTTAATCAGTGATTAATGGATGCTTTAACTGATGAAATGGGGTCAAACATCGACTTGCGCTGTCTCAAAGTTTCTTTGCATCGAAGCCGTCCTAGTTTGCGCTCGCTTTCTGGAACCTTCCCAGACACAGCAAAGCGATGGCTCACTCAAACCATCTTCTAACTGTAAACGGTGGGCTCTAACAGTCCCAGAAACACACTTAAAGTGAAAGACAGACATAAAAAAAGTGAAGGAGACATTTTCATGAGCTATCTGGAAGGTGTTGACCAAGGGAGCCTTGTACGCTAGTGCCGTCTTATGGTCTTATCTGGAGGTTTTAGTGAGCTGCTTATAAGCCGTGGTGTGCATCACTTTGATCCACTGTATCTGTGCTGATGATCAGCACCTTTCTACACTAATCCTGTTTCCCAGCCCTCGGCCTATAGCCTCGCATTCCATGGTGACAGTTATTAAATATTGTGAGGGTATTGTCCTCCATTGCCCCCTTAAGTAGTGCGTTCTCGACATTAATCATACTTCATATGAAAATATTTTCCTTAAGTACCCTTACATCTCCTAATCCTTGTTGTAAATCCATGCCCTTGGGTTATAGATACCTCTGCTAATGGTCAAAGTTTCCCACTATCTATCCTGTCTACAGTATATCCTTCATTTTATATAATTAGGTCAGTCTTCAACCTTCCCTGCTTTGGGGAAAACAAAACCAGCCTATCTAGCCTTTCCTTGCAGCTAAAGTACTCTATCTCACACAAAATCTTGGTAAATCTCCTCTCCAGCGCAGTCATGTCCTTCCTATAGTGTGGTGATCAAGACTGCACACAATTCTCCAGATTTGTACTTTTGAGTCCTTATAAATTGTACATCATTATACAAGAAAGAACACAATTAAAACAAAACAAAAACAAAAAAAAAAACATTTATATACTCTTTATTCTTTGTCTTGGCCAATGAAAGAAAATATCCCAAATGACTTCTTTCACACTTCATCTATCTGTGTGGCTGCTTCTAGCGATCTTTAGACATGTACCACAAGGTCCCTCCATTCCTTAGTAGTAAAATCCTACCATTCATCTGATTTATCAACTTTCAGAATTAAATTTCAGTTTGTGTTTCCCTCCCTATCTTACCAACTTGTTGACATCACTCTACAGCTGAAACTATCTTTCTCAATATTTTTGTGTCATCTGCAAACGTGTTATTAAACTGACTACTTTCCCATCCACATTGTTACGTTACAATATATTGATGTTTCTTCATCATGGCTGGGTCTATATCCTGGAGCTCCGTGCCCATTGGCACCTTTACCACATGAACCGCGGCACTTCCCCACTGTGGCTTACAGTCATCTTTGCAAAGGTGATGTCAGCCATTCCCACATCCTGTGAATGAATGAGTCATAAAAATACATTCTATCTCTCCGTTCAATTACCCTGTTAATTACTGACATGGGAGTAATGATTGAAGACTTTGATAATGCTGGATCCTCAGTGTAATTTGGAGTTTTATGCCCATAAGACATAGGAGTAGAATTACTAGAATCCTAGAATTAGGATCGAGGCACGACAGCAGAGGCGCATAGGCGTCAGCGAGTCAGACCAGCAGAAAGAATTTAAAATGAATTAATTTGTTCTTCAGCGGTTTGATCGAGGTGAGGCTGAGCAGGTGCGTGGACGTCAGCGAGTTAGACTGGCAGGAAGAATTTAAAAAAGAGACAGCTTTATAGAACGGGTGTGCGAGTAGAGGGAGTCAGAGTAGGAGGGCTTTGGCTCAATGAGGCTTTGGCGATAATGGGTCGAGGTGAGGTAAGTTACTTGTGAAGAATAGGAATAGGAAGTAGGTCTGCGAAGTATAGGCAAGTAGTCACACTGGGGCCTCAGGAGACAGATAAGTGGGTAACAGGAGCGGGAAGGGCAAGAGTCGGATACTAGAGAGTACCCCTGTGGCTGTCCCCCTTAACAATAAGTACTCCTGTTTGAGTACTGTTAGAGTGAGGGTGACGACCTTGCTGGGGAAGCAACAGTAGCTGTGCCTTTGGCACAGAGTCTGGCCCTGTGGCTCAGAAGGGCAGGGAAAGGAAGAGGATGGCAGCAGTGATGGAGGACTCTACAGTTAGGGGGTCAGACGGGTGATTCTGTGGACGCAGGAAAGAAACACGGATGGTAGTTTGCCTCCCAGGTGCCAGGGTCCGGGATGTTTCTGATCGCATCCACGATATCCTGAAGTGGGAAGGTGAATAGCCAGAGGTTGTGGTACATTTTGGTACCAATGACTTGGATAGGAAAATGGAGGAGGTCCTGAAAACAGACTACAGCGAATTAGGAAAGAAGCTAAAGGGTAGCTTCAAGGGTACCACAAGGGTAGTAATCTCAGGATTACTGCCCGTGGCACGTGACAGTGAGTATAGGAGTAGGGTGAGGTGGAGGATAAATGTGTGGCTGAGGAATTGGAGCAGGGGGCAGGGACTCAGATTTCTGAATCATTGAGACCTCTTTTGGGGCAGATGTGAACTGTACAAAAAGGATGGGTTGCACTTGAATCCAAGGGGGACCAATATCCTGGCAGGGAGGTTTGCTAAGGCTATTGGGGAGAGTTTAAACTAGAATTGCTGGAGGGTGGGAACCGAACTGAAGAGACAGAGAGGAAGGGGAAGCTGGCTCATAAATAGAGGAAGCTTGCAGACAGTATGTGAGGGAGGATAGGCAGGTGATAGAGAAGGGATACGCTCAGACTGATTGTTTGAGAAGTATCTATTTTAATGCAAGGAGTATTGTGAACAAAGTGGATGAGCTTAGAGCGTGGATCAGTACTTGGAGCTATGATGTTGTGGCCATTACAGAGACTTGGATGTCTCAGGGGCAGGAATGGTTACTTAGAGTGCCAGGCTTTAAATGTTTCAGAAAGGACAGGGAGGGAGGCAAAAGATGTGGAGCATGGCACTGCTGATCAGAGATAGTGTCACGGCTGCAGAAAAGGAGGAAGTCATGGAGGGATTGTCTACTGAGTCTCTGTGGGTGGAAGTTAGAAACAGGAAGGGATCAATAACTCTACTGGGTGTTTTTTAAAGACCACCCAATAGTAACAGGGACATTGAAGAGCAGATAGGGAGACAGATTCTGGAATGGTGCAATAATAACAGGGTTGTCATGATGGGAGATTTTAATTTCCCCAATATTGAATGGCATCTCCCTAGAGCAAGGGGTTTAGATATGGTGGTGTTTGTTCGGTGTGCTGAGGAAGGTTTTCTGACACAATATGTAGATAAGCCTACAAGAGAAGAGGCTGTACTTGATCTGGTATTGGAAAGTGAACCAGGTCAGGTGTCAGGTCTCTCAGTGGGAGAACATTTTGGAGATAGTGATCACAATTCTATCTCCTTTACCATAGCATTGGAGAGGGATAGGAACAGACAAGTCAGGAAAACGTCTAATTGGAGTAAGGGGAAATATGAAGCTATCAGGCAGGAACTTGGAAGCATAAATTGGGAACAGATGTTCTCAGGGAAATGTACGGCAGAAATGTGGCAAATGATCGGGGATATTTGCGTGGTGTTCTGCATAGGTATGTTCCAATGAGACAGGGAAAGGATGGTAGGGTACAGGATCCGTGGTGTACAAAGGCTGTTGAAAATCTAGTCAAGAAGAAAAGAAAAGCTTACAAAAGGTTCAAAAAACTAGGTAATGATATGAATCTGGAAGATTATAAGACTAGCAGGAAGGAGCTTAAGAATGAAATTGGGAGAGCCAGAAGGGGCCATGAGAAGGCCTTGGCGAGCAGGATCAAGGAAAACCTCAAGGCATTCCACAAGTATGTGAAGAGCACAAAGATAAGACGTGAAAGAATAAGACCAATGAAGTGTGACAGTGGAAAAGTGTGTATGGAACCGGAGAGATAGCGGATGTACTTAATGAACACCTGGCCTCAGTATTCACTACGGAAAAGGACCTTGGTGATTGTAGGGATGACTTACCATGAACTGAAAAGCTTGAGCATATAGATATTAAGAAAGAGAATTTGCTGGAGCTTTTGGAAAGCATCAAGTTGGATAAGTTATCAGGACCAGGTGAGATATATCCCAGGCTACTGTGGGAGGCGAGGGAGGAGATTGCTGAGTCTCTGACAATGATCTTTGCATCATCATTGGGGATGGGAGAGGTTCCGGAGGATTGGAGGGTTGCAGATGTTGTTCCCTTATTCAAGAAAGGGAATAGAGATAGCTCAGGAAATTATAGACCAGTGAGTCTTACTTCAATGGTCGTTAAGTTAATGGAGAAGATCCTGAGAGGCAGGACTTCTGAACATTTGGAGAGGCATAATATGGTTAGGAATAGTCAGCATGGCTTTGTCAAAGGCAGGTCGTGCCTTACTAGCCTGATTGAATTTTTTGAAGATGTGACTAAATACATTGATTAAGGTAGAGCAGTAGATGTAGTGTATATGGATTTCAGCAAAACATTTGATAAGGTACTCCATGCAAGGCTTATTGAGAAAGTAAGGAGGCATGGGTGACCAGTGGTGTGCCTCAGGTTCTGGGACCTGGATGAGGAAGTGAAGGGATGGGTTAGTATATTTGCTAATGACACAAAGGTTGGGGGTGTTGTGGATAGTGTGGAGGGTTGTCAGAGGTATCAGGGGGACATTGATAGGATGCAAAACTGGGCTGAGAAGTAGCAGATGGAGTTCAACCCAGATAAGTGTGAGGTGGTTCATTTTGGTAGGTCAATTATGATGGCAGAATATAGTATTAATGGTAAGATTCTTGGCAGTGTGGAGGATCAGAGGGATCTTGGGGTCCGAGTCCATAGGACACTCAAAGCTACTGTGCAGGTTGACTGTGTGGTTAAGAAGGCATACGGTGCATTGGCCTTTATCAACCGTGGGATTGAGTTTAAGAGCCAAGAGATAATGCTGCAGCTATATGGGACCCTGGTCAGACCCCACTTGAAGTACTGTGCTCAGTTCTGGTCGCCTCACTACAGGAAGGATGTGGATGCCATAAAAAGGGTGCAGAGGAGATTTACAAGGATATTGCCTGGATTGGAGAGCATGCCTTATGAGAATAGGTTGAGTGAACTTGGCCTTTTCTCCTTGGAGCGACAAAGAATGAGTGGTGGCCTGATAGAGATGTATAAGATGATGAGAGGCACTGATTGTGTAGATCAGGGGTCCCTAACCTCTTGCGCATCGCGGACCGGTTTAATATTGACAATATTCTTGCGGACCTCGCGTGCGTTCAAGTTCAATAGTGGGCGTGACAGGGAATAAGGAAAGGTGCAGCTGAGTCATATCGGTTCATATCACCAAATCATATCGTTTCCTCACGGCCCAGTGGCTGGGGATCGCTGGTGTAGATAGTCAGAGGCTTTTTCCCGGGGCTGAAATGGCTAACATGAGAGGGCATAGTTTTAAGGTGCTTGGAAGTGGGTACAGAGGAGATGTCAGGGGTAAGTTTTTTTACGCAGAGGGTGGTGAGTGTGTGGAATGGGCTGCTGGTGACGGTGGTGGAGGCAGACATGATAGGGTCTTTTAAGAGACTCCTGGACAGGTACATGGAGCTCAGAAAAATAGAGGGCTATGGGTAACCCTAGGTAATTTCTAAAGTAAGTACATGTTTGGCACAGTATTGTGGGCCAAAGGGCCTGTATTGTGCTGTAGGTTTTCTATGTTTCTAATTAGACTATTTGGCCCATTGGGTCTTTTCTGCCATTCCACGGTGCTGATTTATTATTCCTCTCAACCCCATTCTCCTGCCTTCTCCCTGTAACCTTTGACACCCTTACTAATCAAGAACCTATCAACCTCCGCTTTAAGTATACTGATGACTTGGCTCCCACAGCCATTTGTGGCAATGAATTCCACAGATCCACCATCCTCTGGCTAAAGACATCCCTTCTCATCTCTGTTCTAAAGGGATGTCCTTTTATTCTGAGGCTGTGCCCTCTGGTCCAGACTCCCTTACTATAGGAAACATCCTGTCCACATCCATTTTGTCTAGGTCTTTCAATATTTGATTGGTTTCAATCAGACCTCCTCTCATTCTTCTAAACTCCATGTTTGGAAAATAATTATGGTACAATATCTGTTAGGAGTGATGTTTAAATATTATTGAGCCTCTCTGAGGGGTAATGTCTGTAACAACAATATTCTTTACACATGAAGCCCTGTACTTCTACCATTTCCATCAGGGTAGCATGGTAACATTGCGTCACCGAGCTAACAATCACCGACTGGGTTTTAAGTCCGATCACTTTATAGTGTCAGTGATAATTGATTGGGGTTTGATTCCCACTGCTGCTTACAAGGAGTTTGTATGTTCTCCCCATGACCGCATGGGTTTCCTCCGGGTGCTCTGGTTTCCTCCCACATTCCAAAAATGTTAACGAGTTCTGGTCACGCTATGTTGGCGCTGGTAGCACGGTGACATATGTGGGCTGCCCCCGCCACAACCCTCGCTGATTTCATTTGACACAGCATATTTCACTGTATGTTTCAGTATTTTGCTGTACATGTGAGAAATTAATCTTCATTTTATCTCGCAGGGGACAGCAATAGTAGTGTGGCACTGAATGAGGAACAGCAGAGAAAGCCATTGCCCAACTTTCTGATGTCCCAGTTAAAGTCGACGGAGCTCAGAGAAAGTGAGAGGGACGTAAACCAGATGGGGAGTTGTGTAAAGGAAGATCCAGTGGACAAGGATGGGTTACAGTCACTGGGCAGGTAGATTTTAGTTTGTAACTTGCTTTTTCTTGTCCTTTTTATCTCTCTTCTGGAGAGCAGGATTAGGTTTTGAGGAATTCGATTTGCTCACGGTAAGTAATCTAGAACTATTGTCGGCAGATTATTTGCTTTTTACTTCCTCCCTTCACTGCTGAAATGCAGTATTGTTTTGAGGTATGGTTTGCCTCCTCAGACAGTGAGGCACTGGTTAAAAGTTCAGATCCAGGTATTAGCATCAAACCAACTGGTTGAACATGGAACGTGAATACGGTATGTTCAATTGGAAGTGTAATTTCAGTACTGCTCACCTGGAATGGTGGGAAGTGTCACGGTAAAAAGAAAGGTGTTCTACCTGCATGGTAAAACATCATGAGAAGGGAAATGGTTAGTAATTGTTTTTTCGTTGCCCCATGCACTATGATACTGTGAAAACCTCTATTTTGTATTCCATTTAGACAGGACGCTAAGCACAAGTACTATTCTGTGCAAAAGTCTTTAAGGACATAGCTAGGGTGCCCAAGACTTTTGCACATTACTGTACGTTTGGTTAAAATAGGAAGGTGGTTGGGAAACAGAAAAAAGAGTACATAGCTTTGTATCAGCTCAGTCATATTAAATGTTATTTGGTAACTGGAAAGACATAATATTCAGTATTGTTCAAAAGTCTTAGGCACCATAGCTATATACATGAGCCTAAGAATTTTGCACAGTATTGTACCTCAGGGTGATACAAAAGGAAAATCAGAAAAAGAAGGTAAATTATAGTGTTAAAGAGAAAGTGCAGTGCAGGTAGAGAAATAAGGAGTACAATGAGGTGATCCAGAGATCAAGAGTTCATCTTTATTGTACTAGACGTCCTTTCAGGTCTTATGAAAGGGGGATAGAAGCTGGCCTTTTGGTGAACATGGAAATATGCATGTCTGTGAAATTATATGAGCTCTGCTTTCTCCTTTAGTGAGTATGGGACCATCACAATGGAAGTCACAGAGAATATAACAACAGAAGATGCGGCTAAATCACCTGAAAGTGACCTTGATGACTTGAATGAAATATTGGATATTGATAATGACTGATGTGAACCTGGTAAGTCTTAGAATGAGCCTGCTTGTATTTATTATTTTCCCCCTTAAGTATTGGAAATGTGGATCAAACAGATTCTGCAATTTTTTTTGAAGTAAAACTAATATCCTTTCCTGCTGTAAGAGCTATAAATAATTGTTCGATTATTTCTGTCAGATTGAAATCTAAAATATATCTAGACATGTTTCAGTTTAATCTTTGAGCTCAAAAATGTTTGGTGAGTTCAGAGTGGCACAGATGCTAGGGTCCCTGCCTCACAACTCCAATAGTACAGTCAAATCCCTAATCTCTGGCATTGTATGAGCGGAGTTCACCTGTTCTCCCTGTGACCACTTGGATTTGCTCCAAATACTCCATTTTCCTGCAACATCCCAAAAGGTGCATAGTTTCGGAGGCTAAATCTCCACCTCATGTTACCTGTAGATCAGTGGTAGAATCTGTGGGGAGAGGATGGGAAATATGGTGTGAAATAAAACTAGATCATTAGTGCTAACGTGTGCTTGGTGGTTATCGCGGACTTTGTGAGCTGACGGATCCGCTTCCATACTAAGACCCTACAACACACTGTTCTCATATTTTATGTGGGTTGTCAAACTGAGGCCTTATTGACTCCCTTGAATGGTATACAAAAGAGAGCCAAGGATACTATATTGCTGCAGAGAGTAAATTGTCCTGCCCAATATTTATCCCTCGACCAGCAAATCACAAAAATAGGTTATCCAGTCAATATCAGAAGCTTGCCACGTGCAAATTAGGTGCAGCGTTTCTCACATTTTACCAGTGACCATATCTAAAAGACCTTTCTGTAAAGTGATTTGCAATGACAACTTGAAAGGCATCTACAAATTTGTTTAAGCATTTTACCAAAAAAAGTTTCTAAGACCTGTATTTATAGAAAAGACCAACAAGACTTAAATAGCATTTCAATGTCAATAAAAATTGTGTACTGTTGTTTTTTCATAGATGCCAGTGAGGGGGATATCTCGAGGCAGTGTCGGCGTCAACATTTCCAATTGGGAGCTGTCGAAAACTCTGAAATCTTACAAAAATAATTTATGTTACCAGCATAATTGGAACCAGAGAGCAATGAACAGTTGGTGGTACTGTTGCAGTACCTAGGAGCAAAACAGAAGAAAGTTTCTTTGCAGGAAAGCCCCTGCAGAAGGATATCTCCCATGGCTGAGGTAGTTCTTCAGAGGATATTAATTTCTGCAGCTCGTAAGATCTTATTCCTTCCTCTCAAAAATAGTTAGTGTACGAGTGACTTTCACTATTTTTATTCTTGGGTAAATGGATGGAGTTGCATTTCATCACTTTCAGCATTACAGTAGAAAAAAAAACAAGCTGACAAAATGAGTAAAAAAAATAGTGTAATTCAGTGTAATTATGTATGATAGCTAACTGGGTTAGTTTATTAGGAATTTAGAAATTAAGAGCTGAGTGCCAAGTAATAAATGGGGGAAGGTTATCAAATTATGCCAATAACTTTTAAAATTATACACAATAGTGTGCAAGAAGGTGTATCCCAATCATGAATTTTTAAACAAGTATGACAGTACCAAGTATTATAAAGACAACCTATTTAGAGCTTTTAAGTCTGGATTTAACTGGCAGACCATCTCCAATTTGATCTTATTTCTCTGCAAACAGTGTAAGTGGAGGCAAGAGAGAGTTTAAGTAAAGCAAGATAGAAATGGAGAGCGAGGAAGATGAACCAAAAAAACTGAGATTGGAAGTGCAGACTATATGCAGTGGCCACTTTATTAGGTACAGCTGCTCATTAATGCAAATATCTAATCAGAGAATCATGTAGCAGCAACTCAATGCATAAAACTCAATGGTCATATGATTCAGCTGCTGTTCAAACCAAGCATCAGAAAGGGGAAGAAATGTGATCTAAGTGACTTTGACCGGTGCCAGATGGCATTGTCTGAGCATCTCAAACACTACTGATATCCTGGGATTTCATGAACAACAGCCTCTGGAGCAGGGGTTCCCAACCTTTTTTTAATGCCATAGACCCATATCATTAACCGAGAGGGCTGTTGACCCCAGATTGGGAACCTCTGTTCTGAAGTTTACAGAGAATGAATGGTATGAAGAACAAAAAAAAACAGCCAGTGAGCGGCAGTTCTGTGGGCAAAAACATCTTGTTAATGAGAGAGGTCGGAGGAGAATTATCAGACTGGTTCAAGGTGACAGGAAGGGGACAGTAACTCAAATAATCATGAGTTACAACAGTGGTGTGCCGAAGAGCATCTCTAAATGCACAACATGTCGGACTTTGAAGTCGATGGGCTACAGCAGAAGACCACACCATTTTCAATTCTTATACCTAATAAACTGGTAACTGAGGATATGTTGTTATTATCCAAAGTAGGTATAAGAATGCTTGTTACAGGAGAACTTTGAGCATATTTAATAAATGTAATTATCAGTAGATTCCAAATAGATGCTGAATTTTGGTACAATTGTCTAGTTATAGTTCTGCAATGCCAAGGTAATTTCAAACCCCCACTGCAGATAAATTGAATTTAATAAATCTGGAATCAGCAAAAAGCAACCAGAAAACATTTGTAATTATCATTAAAACACAAACAAGCTTATTAACATCTTCTAGGGAAAAGATTTGCAATTAATGCTGGGTCATGCATTAATTTTAAACTGACTAAATATGCCAAGGGATATTGGGGATTTTATTGAATGAGGAAATCAGGCTAAAGGGACAACCATCACTAAGAAATCAGTCTGACAGAGAAATTGTCGCTCTGAGGTTCAATAGCCACAGTGGTTTGTCAGTAACATCTAAGCAGCTGAGAAACGTAACTCACCTGGTCAATAATCATATGAACCATGGTAAACAATAGGATTGGTCCTGGGAGTGTCCAGTATTCACCATTGACCTTTTAATTTCAAGTCAAGTCAGATCTGCTTCATACCTACATTCTTCCTGCTCAATCATTCAGCTGTTGAATCAGTAATTCTCCCCATTTAACATTATTTGTTGGAAATAATGCAAGAACATAGATTTCTGTTGAAGGGTTTCGTTCTGAAACATCGACTGTATTTTTTTCCCCATAGATGTTGCCTGGCCTGCTGAGTTCCTCCAGCATTGTGTGTGTATTGCAAGTATGTAGAATTTAGCTCTAACCTGTCTCTCCCCATGGTTCCAGTGACTACAAGTCTAGCATTCATGAAAAATAGCAAGATTAACTAATCTCAATGGTGTGAATGGGATATTTTGCACAAAATATCTACCATACTGGCTTATATTTAAAATGACACATAATCAAAAACCTTCAGTGAATTAACACACACAAAATGCTGAAGGAACTCAGCAGTTCAGGCAGCATCTATGGAAAGATGGGGCGCCACAGTAGCATGGTATTTAGCACAACAGTATTACAGCGCCAGCGACCAAGGTTCAATTCCCGCCGCGGTCTCTAAAGAGTTTTTATGTTTTCCCCTTGACCGTGTGAGTTTCCTCTGGGGCTCCGATTTCCTCCCATGTTCCAAAGACGGATGTGTTAGTAGGTTAATTGGTCACATGGGTGTAATTGAGCATGGCAGGCTCCATGCTGTATCTCTAAAATAAAAAAAAAGGAATAGAGTCCTTTAGTAAATTGATGTTCTGCCAGGTTATAGTAAAGAAATACACTAATACATTTTACATAAACCTTTGAGGTGTTTCTGAAACAGATGCCAGTGCAATTCATAAATACAGGATTTACAACTTGACGGATCAAGTAGCTCTGTGAGTATTACACACAGACTGCTTTCTGGAGGGTGGCTCAGTAAAACTATCTGAAGTTCAGCCAGGTTATAAGAGGGACATTTCTATTTTAAATCTATAGGAGGAGAGATCTGTACTAATTCTTTGTTTTCAATTAAAGAAGTCACAGCCAGATGCCAGTTGAATACCTCCTCACTGTGTAATGTGCGACATGGGCCTGAGGCTATGGTGCCCCATAATTAGACTGAAATAACCATACCACTGCCTCAAGCAGTGCATTAAATATCTCCCCTGCCTCCTCATTAAGTGCATGATTTCAGGCCACGATGGTGAAAACTGGGGGTGGGAAGAGAAGTGGGCAAAATTTGACACATTATTTGCATAGTAGTGATATGTGGATATGTACAGACCAAGGTAATTTTATACAGCATTTGGGCTTGCATAAGCTATTAAAAATACAAACAGAAAAATAGTCATAGCCAAAATGAAGTCTTCATAATAGAGGCAAGTTGAAATGGTTCATCACATGGCAGTGCAGCTTCTACTGCAATTGTTTTGCAGCACCAGCTTTCGCTGATCTGGGTTCTCTTCTTGCCGCTGCCTGGAAGAAGTTTGCACATTCTCCCCATGATCATGTGGGTTTACTTCAGGTGTTTTGGTATTCTCCCACATTCCAAAGATTTAAGGTTTGGTCTTTATTAATCAAGAACCTAGCAACCTCTGCTTTAAATATACCCAACGACTTAGCCTTCACAGCTGTCTGTGGCAATGAATTCCACAGATTTACCACGCTCTAGCTAAAGAAATTCCTCCTCATCTCCACTCTAAGGCTGTGCTCTCTCGTCCTAGTCTCTCCCATTGTAGCAAACATCCTCTAGGCCTTTCAATAAGCACTGGGACACCTGAAGGAGCAGCTTCAAAACTCAGGTTCCTTAAACATTTTACAAAGTTCACTATGTGCTTAGTGTTTAATTTAGCATCTATCTGCTGATATGTTCATTCCATGGGTGCCTTAGTGGTGACACCATCAGCAACACTGCATTAACAATTCTAGCTGAGCGTGACAAGGTCTGCAGGAATCCCAACAGCTGCCACAACAGTGTCAACTCTCTCTGCTCAACGACAGATGTTATTTCCCTAAATATGGGCACATTTCAACAGCAGCCATGTGTTCAGTCATTTATAACAACAAAAATAAATATAGAATCAGAATATTTTTCTATAAATTATACAATCTAATTCCTTATTATACTACGTAAATGCAAATTTTAACATCTGAACACCATGTCTCGTTGTCCCAGTGACTGCAGTATTTCAGCTGGTCTACAGCTCATTTTGGCATTTCTAAAATTTCCTCTGTGCTAGCTCATTTTGTAAGAATTCTCATTCTTGGCAAAAATCAGCTTGGCACCTCCTGCCATATCTGTCACACTGGATCTCACTCCTCACATCTCTGCCACCTCATCTTTGATGTTGCTCCAGAATTATGGCAAACCACCCCCACTTCCCCAGAACAACCATTGTCTGGCTGTTGTTTGACTATCACAGACTTGAACTTGGGGCAGCATGGCAGTATAGTGGTTATAGTACCGGTGACCCAGATTCACATCCTGCCACTGCTTGTAAGGAGTTTGTACGTTCTACCCATGACTGCATGGATTTCCTCTGGGTGCTCTGGTTTCCTCCCACAGGCTGAAGATGTACCGTTTGGTAGGTTAGTTGATCCTTGTAAATTGTCCCGTGATTAGGCTAGGATTAAATCATTGGATTGCTGGATGGCGTGACTTAAAGGTCCAATTTCTTACTGTGTCTCAATAAATAAATAAATAAATTACTCTGATTGGTGTGCGGCTAAGTAGTTGCAGTTGCTTACCAATGACAGGAGGGCATCACTTTCTCTAAACCACGAACAATGCTTTGACATTTGTTCAATTTGTACGCAGCTGATAGTTCTTTTTAATCTATTGATTGATGTAATACTCAGAATTTAACTTGATTTGGTAGCAATACTTTTACGATAAAGAGATTCTCTGCTCAAATTAACATATCTACTAGAATTCTGAAGAATATTTGTTTCCAAATAACAATGATTAGTCACGGCCATAAGAAATTTCAAAACTACATTCATTGAAATGTTATTTTTCCAAGTCATTCATGTAATTGTTCATTATGTTCAAAGACAGTTTGCAAGGTGCTCACCAGTTAAGGACTGTAATTGTGCATGTTAAATAAAGCTGATATTCCAATACAAAACAAATTCTTGTTCTGTCTTCTTCAGCCCTTTGTCACTTCTATCACCTCCCAGTTTCTGGCACCATTCCCACACTCCCATTTCCCTTCTACCCCTCACATGGATCCTCCCATGACCTGTTAGCTCTTCTGCTCTGGCCATCTCCCCTCAGTCTTGACCAAAATATTGACAGTCCATTTTCCTCCATAGATGCTGGCCACCAAATTCCTCCAGCATCTTGTGTTACTCCAGATTCCAGCATCTCCAGTCTTTTGTGTCTTCATAAAATGAACTGTTTCAGAAAATTAGAGTGGTATTTAAGCAGTCAGAAGGAACTGTCTTAGGGAGCATTTTGGACAGAGGGCCCTTGCTATGCAAGCCAAAGATCCTTGAAGATGGCAGCACAAATCAATCATATGGTAAGGAAGATATATGGGACACTGGCCTTCAATAATGACAAGTGAATACAAGGGTAGGGAGGTTATGTTCTAACTTAATAAAAGACTTCTAGGACTTCAGCAAGAGTACTGTGTGTAGTTCTGGTCACTACTATACAGTATATAAGATGTGATAATGCTGAAACAGTGCAGAGAAAATTCACCAGGATTTTAGTTATAAGAAGCTGATAGGCCAGGTCTGTTTTCCCTGGCATGGAGGAAATTGCAAAGGGACCTGAATGAGGGATATACAGGGAGTGAGGGGATGTAAAAAGAGTAGACCTTTCCCCTAATCAAAGGCCTATGGAGATTAAGAGATTTAGAAGGGATCTGAAGGGAACCTTTTCTCCAGCCAAAGAAAGGCAGTACTTGGAATGCACTCTCAGAGAAAGTGGTGGAAGTAGAGATCACAACAAAATATCTAAACAGGCACTTTAATCACCATGCATAGAAAGCCACAGGCCAAGTGGTGGAAGATGGCATCAATACAGATACTCATTGGTCTTCATGCATGTGGTGAGTCGAGTGGCCCATCTCTTTGCTGAATGACTCAATGGAAACCAAGAGCTAATGGTGTTAGCTGTAGATTTCCCAGGCTTATCTGTAGCTTGCCAGCACCTCAAAAGATTAGAAGCCACAGAAAATTGTGCGGTATGTGTAATTGATCAAAGATAAAAAGCACCTCTATTTGTCAAGAAGCTAAAGAATTTTGGCATGCCACCAATTTTTAATTGATGCACCATGGAAAACATCCTATTCAGATGTATCATGTCATAGTATGCAACTGCTCTGCCTGTGATCACAAGAAACTGCAGAGTTGTGGACACAGCTCACCATATCACAGAAATTAGCCTTTCCTCTATGGACTATCTACACTTCTTACTGTCTTGGTAAAACAGTCAACATAATAAAAGCCTTCTCCCACCCAGATATTCTCTTCTCCCCTCATTGACCAAAAGATAAAGGCCAGAAAGCATGTATTACCAGGCTTCCATCCCTCATAAGGTAACCTTACAACCTACTTATTAATGGCTTTGTGCCTTTTAGTCTATCTACACTGCACTGTACAACTGTAACACCATTCTACATTGATGCAGTACAAGGTAAACCAATAACAATGGACTGTTATAATGAACTGATCTGTATGGAGGGTATGGAAGATGTTTTCCTCTAAATGTTTCAATACACGTGACAATAATAAACCATTTTACCAATTTGGATAAAATACATTAGAAAAGACTCACACACTTCCAATCTTGACCTGCCATTAATTGTACTTGTCCAAACTTTAGAGGTTCATACCAGTCTTGCTGGTCCATCACCCTTGTCCTAGACCTCCATTAATTCCCTGAACTTAGGAGTGTTCAAACACTGCACATCAGGGAGGGAGAGACTTACCTGGATGCTGTTTCAGTAGGTAGTCACACCCCTTAGATTAGCTGCCTCAAATTCGGTCTGAGGGTGTGACTGTCTCAAATAAGACGGTGTGACTGCGAGTGAGGCAGGTAGTGGGATCCAAAAGACAGTGTTAGAGGAGCCTTGGCCCTTGAGCTTGTCCAACAGGTCTGAGATTTTCTCCCTGTGTGGATGAGAGTGGGGGCTGTAGGAAGGATGAGCAATCTAGCGATGGCACTGTAGTTCAGGGACCCACTGAAGGGGGTGGGGGGGGAGAGAAGAGAAATGTAGTGGTAATTGGGGATAGTATAGCCAGGGGAATAGATAAAGTTCCCTGTTGCGGGGATAGAGTGTCCCGAAGGCTGTGTTGCCTGCCTGGTGCTCAGGTTTGGGACATCTCATCTAACCTGCAGAGGAATTTGCAGTGGGGGGGGGGGAAGAAGAGATCCAGTTGTCATGGTCCATGTAGGAATAAACCACATAGGTAGACAAGGAAAGAGTTCCTGCTGAGGGAATTTGAGCAGCTAGGGGCTAAATTAAAAAGCAGAACCAAAAAGGTGGTAATTTCTGGATTACTACCTGAGCCCCATGCAAATTGGCACAGGGTCGAGAAGATTATAGAGAGTTAAATGTGTAGCTCAGTGATCGGTGTGGGAAAAGTGGGTTTGAATTCATGGGAAACTGCCACCAGTATTGGGGAAGGAGGGAGCTGTTCCATTGCGACAGGCTCCACCTGAACCATGATGTGACCTGGATCCTGGTAAACTGCACAATTAGGGCTGTGGGTAAGGCTTTAAATTAAATAGGATGGGGTTGGGTTCAACATATTGGAGAAGTATGGATAAAGTAAAAGAGAAAAGTGTGGATAAAGTTAAAGTAAAAGCAAAAATTTAAAAAAGAGAAAAGTAAGGGTGGAGTGCAGAAGTCAAAAGCAAAAAAGACAAAGATGATTAGATTTTAAAAGCACAATTAGTATAAGGGCACTTTATCTGAATGCCTGCAGTATTCAAAACAAAGTCAGTGAATTTGGGCACAAATCAGTATAAAGGGGTACGATTTAGTGGCTATTACAGAAATGTGGTTGCAGGGTGGAGAGGATTGGGAATTAATATCCAAGGCTATATTTAAGAAAAGGTTGGATATCCAAGGATATCCGGTAATATGGAAGGATAGACAGGAAGGTGAAGGAGGTTTGGTAGAACTTAATTAAGGATGAGATCAGGGTGATAGTGAGAGATGATACAAAATCTAAGGATCAGATTCTTGAATCCATCTGGGTAGAGAATAGGAATAGTAAGGGGGAAAAAAAAATCACTGTTGGGAGCTGTCTATAGGCCACTGAATAATAACATTACAGTGGCACAGGAAATAAACAAAGTAGTACCTTGAGGCATGTAAGAATGGAACAGTAGTTATCGTGAGGGACTTCAACTTGCACATAGATTGGGTGTATCAAGTTGGTTGAGGCAGTCTTGAGGAGGACTTCACAGAATGCATGTGTGATAGCTTTCTTGAACAGCATGTTACTGAACCTACAAGGAAATGTGCTATCTTGGATCTGGTCCTGTGCAATGAAACAGGTAGAATTGGCGATCTTGTAGTTAGGGATCCTCTTGGAAAGAGTAATCACAGTATGATTGAGTTTCTCATACAAATGGAGGGTGCAATAGTTCAATATAGAACCAGTGTATTATGCCTAAATAAAGAAGACTACAACAGGATGAGGAAGGAGTTAGATAAGGTAGTGGGAATATAGGCTATATGGTGGGATGGTTGAGGAACAGTTTAAGACTTTCGCAGAGATTTTTCATGGTGCTCAACAAAAGTATATTCAAGTTAAAAGCAAGGACAGTAAGGGTGGGGGGGTGGAGTCAGCCATGGATAACTAAGGAAATAAAAGAAGTCATCAAACTAAAAGCTCATGTGTACAAAGTTGCCAAGAGTAGGGGGAAACTGGAAGATTGGGAAAACTTTAAAAAGCAACAAAGAACCCATAACCGAGCAATAAAGAAAGAGAAGCTAGATTATGAAAATAAACCAGCACAAAATATAAAAATTGATAGCAAAAGCTTTTATAATTATATAAAGCGGAAAAGGGTGGCCTAAGTCAATGTAGGTCCCTCGGAGGGTGACAAGGGGGAATTGATATTGGGTAATGAGGAAATGGCAGAGGCTTGGAATAACTATTGCGTTGGTCTTCACGGTGGAGGACACGACTAACATGACAAAGAGAGATTATATGGATGCGATGGGAGGCAAGGACCTCGATACAATAGCCATCACTAAAGAGGTAGTGCCGAGCAAACTTGTGGGCCTGAAGATAGACAGTCCCCTGGTCCTGATAGAATGTATCCCAGGATACTAAAAGAAATGGCAGAGGTTATAGTAGAGGCTTTGATGATAATTTACCAGAATTCTCTGGACTCTGGGCAGGTTCTGGTGGATTGGAAGGTGGCGAATATCACTCCATTGTTCAAAAAGGATGTAGGCAAAAGGCAGATAACTATAGGCTAGTTAGTTTAACATCTGTGGTTGGAAAATGCTTGAAGCTATCATTAAAGAAGAAATAGTGAGGCATCTGGAAAGAAATGGATCCATCAGGCAGATGCAGCAAAGGCAGGTCCTGTTTGACAAACTTACTGGAGTTCTTTGAGGATATAATGAGTGCAGTGGATAGAGGGGAACAGATAGACGTTCTTTACTTGGATTTCCAGAAGGCATTCGATAAGATGCCACATGAAACACTTATCCACAAGATAAGTATGCATAGAGTGGGGGTGATGTATTAGCATGGATAGAGGATTAGCTAACCATTAGAAAGCAGAGCTGGGATCTCTGGATGGCAAATGATGGTGAGTGGTATACTGCAGGGTTCAGTGCTGGGCCTGCAACTGTTCATGATATACGTTAATGAACTGGAACAGGGGACCGAGTGTAGTATATCTAAGTTTGTTGCTGACAGTAAATTGAGTGGAAAAGCAATTTGTGCAGAGGATATGGAGAGTCTGCAGAGAGATATAGATAGGTTAAATGAGTGGGCGAGGATCTGGCAGATGGAGGACAATGTTGGTAAATGCAAGGTCGGCCACTTTGGAAGGAAAAATAGAAGATTAGATTATTTAAATGGTTAAAGACTGCAGCATGCTGCTGTGCAGAGGGATTTGAGAATGCTTGTGCATGAATCGCAAAAGATTGGTTTGCAGGTGCCGAAGGCGTATCTGGAATACTGCTTTCGGTTCTGGTCTCCTTACTTGAGGAAGGATATACTGGCTTTAGAGGTGGTGCAGAGGAGGTTCACCAGAATGATTCCAGAAAGATGAGAGAAGATCTTGTAGAAACATATAAAATTACAAAAGGGATAGATAAGATAGGGGCAGGAAAGTTGTTTCTACTGGTAGGTGTGACTAGAACTAGGGGACATAGCCTCAAAATACGGGGGAGTAAATTTAGGACGGAGATGAGGAGGAACTACTTTTCCCCCAAAGAGTAGTGAATCTGTGGAATTTTATGTCCATCAAAACAGTGGAGGCTACCTCAGCAAATATATTTTGAGACAAGGTTGGATAGACTTTTGCATTGTAGGGGAATTAATGGTTATAGGGAAAAGGGAGGTAGGTGGAGATGAGTCCACGGTCAGATTAGCCATGATCTTATTAAATGGCAGAGCAGGCTCGACAGGCCAGACTCCTGCTCCTATTTATGTTCTTAGGTGCTTGCATTCATGTCCTGTTCTGAGTGTGAATTCTCCAGTGTTACACCAATATCTATTTTCCAGAAACTAACAAACATATCCCTTGAACGTTAGTAGCATAAACTCCATCAGCTCTGATACCTGTAACTCACTCATTAATCTAAACACCCACATATTCTTCATTTCTGATTTAGTCAAATATCTATTTCCCATCATTCAAAATGTAAATAAATATTGAATCATGATTTTAAGTTCCAGGAGATGTTTCCTCCCAAAGCACCGATAAACACTCCAACCATGTTACATTAGATCTGTCAACCATGTTCATTCACCTACCACAATTTGTATACATATTGAAAAATGCAGTTTTAGAACTGATCAATCACACCACGTTAATGTATAGTACTTAAGAAAAAAATTCATCTCCATAAATAACATTAAGCACTCAAAACAACCTTATTGTGTAAAAGTATTTTTAAAGCAACAACAAATTTCAGATACATTAATAAATTACTGATTACTGATTTCTATTTTCTCCAAAGCAGCATTCAAGTGGTTCAAATGATTCATTTATTAAATTATAATATGCTAGCATGCATTGACAGACTATTTGGAATGGCATTTTTCGAACTGAAGTGTGAAGTGTCTAGATCTTCTGATAGAGTCATGTTTTACTTTGAATTAGTGTGGTAGCAGAAGGTTGTTATATTGTTTATGACCAAAAATCATTGCACAGTAATAAATATATTAAAAAGGTACTGGTGGAACTGCCTGAAATATTACACATAGGAGATTCAACATCGGCACTGTAATAAATTGTTTTGAAGTTCTCCAAGAATAAGATGGCAAAATAACTAATTGATAATAGAAGTTGTTGGAAAAAAACCCACTTGTTCAGAAAAACAAGCATTTTCCACTAACATGATAGGACAAAGCACATTGATAACAAAAGTTCTGATGAAAATTGTGGCACAACCACAACAAACATGAGAGTTGCAGAATAAATTCAGGGCTTGCTGTGCAACTGCAAAGAAAGTGACAATCGTATTGGGTAAAATAAAAGAAGCACTGGTAAGTTGATGGAACTTGGCAGTAAATTTCAAACAAGAGAAAATCTGCAGATGCTGGAAATCCAAGCAACACACAAAATGCTGGAGGAACTCATCAGGCCAGGCAGCATCAATGGAAAAGAGTAAATAGTTGCATTTCAGGTCTCAGCCTAAAACATCGACAGCACACTCTTTTCCATAGATGCTGCATGGCCTGCTGAGTTCCTCCAGCATTTTGTGTGTGTTGGCAGTAAATTAGTTCACTCAGACTGGAAACACAGCGACAAGTCAGTAAGCATTATTCCAACATATTGCATGACCTGAACTACTTTTCTGATCCTGATTACTTCTCCAGCAGCATTTTCTGAATCTCCGCGACAGAAAATACAACCATTTATAGTACTGAAACATCTCTTTTATTTTGAAAACTGCATGAGATTGTGATCTCAACACAAAAGTACTGTATGAATTTGCTCAACACAAATATACACTGCAAGGCTCTACAAATTATACACAGATTAAATATGTACACCAGATTCTAATAACTTAGAAGTTTGCTACAGTAAAATTTCATTTCAAATATTTAATGTAAAAATCTTAACCTTTGAACACAAGGCACATTTGAGGTCAGTGCACAGTGACTACTGGGCAATAGTTCATAAATCAGTGATGATTTATTTTTGTTCTTGTGGAATGTTGTGACAGTTGATTCAAACAGGAGTTGAATGGCAGGCAATAGAAATGACTAATTATTGTACTGTGAATTTTAAGGCATCCAGATTATTGAAATGTCACAATTATCAAAGTATCACTACTGCATACACACAAGCAGCTTCAGGTTCTAAAAGCGGCATAAATCCATACTATTATTTTTAAATGCCACACACCAATTTTCTATGTCTAACAAATAATTGCTGCATGGAGCATCAGTTTTTATGGCTTTTCATTTAGCTTCATTGTTTACCAACACTAGTTAAAAAAAAGAACCACTGAATTATCACCTGTATCTTACCCTGGTGTCTTAGCTGCATAATATTGCTTTTTATATTTAAAAATCAGGCATAGCTTTTGAACCCAATTACTCCTTCAGTCAACTACAGAGATCATATTTACTCCAGAATTAGTCAAGTACATTGTGGCTAACTGCACAGTAAATACAGTCTGCACTCCCAGGAAGATGAGCAAGCAGCTCAAACACACTCATCTTTGTCTAACGTTTTTGACATCAGTTCTCAAACTTTGAAATTGAAAAAACAAAACAGAACTTTAGATGGCAAATCAAACTACAAATGAAGTAAAAACAATTTACCAATTGTAGACAACCTGGGGATAGGGGCAGGGAGCATCTGTATACAGATTTTAATTTTTATTTCAAAATTCTTCAAAGCAGACCTGCTGCACTGTCACTTTCACATCTAACAACTAATTTTTAATGTATGCTGATAAATAATGTTAACCTATAGAAAAAGACTCCACACTGTGCACTTCAGAATCTCCTTTAACATTGACCTTCCAAACTCGTGCGTTTGATGCTGATTATTAGGACACTCATTTCAAAGGGATCTAAAATGAAATAAAATAAAATCAAATATGTTAAATAATGTTTTAAATACATTATGGAGCACACACATTAAAGGCATACCAGTAAGATTACAGCAGTTAGTCAGGGAACATCCCTTCCACTTTCAAATAGGATGTGCTCCCGTTTCATCAATCTGCAAGCTGCTTCAAAACGGATTTCTACAGAAACTCAATAGTAACCTTTACTTTGGATATACATTGAGGACAAGGGTTTGGAAAATAGGTAAAAGATTAAAATGGCATAAGTGGCAACAATGAGTGGACCAAAATTATAGTTACTTAAAAGGTAGAGCTAATGACTTACTGTTCTCTCATTTCAAAAAGGTGTTTGATCAATGAAACAAAATAATTTATCAAACCCTCTCATTTCTACTTAAAATTAAATTCAAGTAGTCGGAATGTCTTTGGGGAACAGGAAATGTATTAATTGGAGATTATAGAGGGAAAGCAATGTTTCTGATATTTTGGGAATTCTCATTTGAAGATGCACACCACAGGTGAACTGCCGACTAGCAGAAAGAGATTTATTCAGTCTAAGCACAGAACTCTAAATATAGATTTTGAAAAATTTTTTGCATACTTAACTGCAATTGAATCTTTAATAGAAAACGTCTCTAGAAACAGTAAATACTGGGAAATAGCTCCCAATAGTCTCTCTAGTTTTAGGATGAAAAACCAATCCACTTTTTGTTCTAAATTGGTGGCATTTTTATGAATTGCTCTTGCTCTTAAACAATGTTGACATTATTTGTAGGTATGGTCAGAAAGAAAACAGACTTAGCTATAAAATAATCTTGTCTGTAAAATTCGTTGAGACTAGAAACTACAAAATGCCTTTTGTGCATCCATTTCTTTTTAACCTCTGGTCACAATCAAATTATTGGCAATTTCTAAGCATTAAAGAGAGAAGGATCCAATAATTAATTCCTTTGCAGTTGAACACAATGCATTGAAATTTCCATTAAAGGAAGCATGCAAGCTGGTGAAATGGCCCTGCTACTAGACCTGTTGCTTCAAAGCAACCCAGGTTCAATTGTGGCCTCGTGTGCTGTGCAGTTTGCATGTTCTCCCTGTGACAATGTGGGCCTCCTTTTGGTGCTCTCATTTCCTTCCATATAGCAAAGGGTTTGCAGGTTAATGGGTTGACTGCCACTGTAAGTTGACCCCAAGAGTGCAGCAATGTGGTAGAATCTGGTTGGAAGTTGATGGGAATATGGACAGAATACAACTTAGTATAGGGCTACTCTAAACATGCTACATGATTGTTGCTGCAGACTCAGTGGGCCGAAGGGACACCATTTTGCTGTTTCAACATATTAGCTCAATGTTTTATCAGCATATTAGTAATTGCTCATAGTTGCAAGAATTTCCATACCTTCACATTGTTTCTTTAGAAGAGCAGTATCTTTTAGTAGTCAGATAGTTCTGAGTCTCTGTATTCAACAAGGAATAAAGTCAGTATTAAAATTACACATACTCTCCCAGCAAAATAATTATGTATTTAATAAGACTGAATCTTACAATGGCTTAGATTCATTGGTTGCCTAAGAATTGCACTGTATATTGAAGTGCCAATGCACATAACATGGTTCACAACCTGATGTAATCCAACCCATACACTGAGACTATATATCTAAACCCAGTGCTAAGATAGTCAGAAACATTCATAGAATTAGATAGTCATAGAGCACTACGGCACAGAAACAGGCACTTCAAGCCATCTAGTCCATGCCAAACTGTTATTCTGCCTAGTCCCATCGACGCACACCTATACTTTGTACTGCCATTCTGCTCCCATCCAAACTCTCAAATTTTGCAAATGAACCCATATCTACTTCTGCTGGCAGAGAACTTCTCAGAGGCAAGCTTCTTCCCTTGATCCTATCCTCCAATAAGACTTTCAGTACTTGTTTAACAGGTGCCACTATGTGTCCATTCTCCTCAAAATAATCTTTCCTATTCTTCTTCCCATGATGAGTTTAAAAGCCTGAAACTGTTGATGTTGAAAAGCTCTATGGGCCTTCCCTACTGTTAAGTCTCCATGGAGACTTGAGTGACTGATTTACAATGGTCAATACCAGTGCCAATATACTTCCTTAACTAGTTGGTCAGGGCATGAAGGAATAAAGGGAGAAGGCAGAAGTTTGGGGCTGAGGGGAAAACTGGATCAACCACAATATGCATAGCTATATAGACAGGAAAGGAATGGTGGGTTATGGGCTGAGTGCAGGTTGGTGGGACTAGGTGAGAGTAAGCATTTGGCACGGACTAGAAGGGCTGAGATGGCCTGTTTCCGTGCTGTAATTGTTATATGGTTATATGATGAAATGGCAGAGTAGACTTGATAGGCCAAATGGCCTACTTTTGCTCCTATATCTTGTGGCCTTAAAATATTCTATTCCCCACTCTTTCTCCCCTCTCACCTCCTTTCTCCTTACATGACTATCACCTCCCTCTGGTGTCCCTTCTCCTTTGATTTCTTCTATGGTGCACTCTCCTCTCTTATCAGATTCCTTCCTCAGCTCTTTAGCTTGTCTACCTATCACCTGCCAGCTTCACCCTTTAACCCCCTCCCCCACCCACATACCTTCCCCCCTCACATGGCTTCACCCATCACCATCTAGCTTGTATTCCTTCTCCTCCCCACTCCACCTTATCCTGGTTACTTTTCTCTTTTTCCACCCAGTCCTGATGAAGGTTTCTTGGCCCGAAATGTTGGTTGTTTATTGACCTGATGCTGCCCAAGTTCTTCCAACATTTTGTGTATTACTACTCAAAAGATTACTTCGATCCCAAGTAATATTTAATGCCTTCAATGTACACGAAATAAAATCAGCTCAGAACTTTATCATTTTATACAGTGACATAAAAATGTAGATTCTGCCACTCCTGTCACAATTATTGATGTGTTCTGCATATTACAACCCCATATGCAACTTCTTCTGAACCCCATCCAAAAACAGAATGCAGGACTCAGCAATTTAACCCGTCAGATTTTGCTTTCTTACAGAAGATTTTTTTTTCTTTTTTCAAGTTACTGTAACATTCACAAATTAACTTGACTACTCTGTTTCATAGATAAGGTAACTTGTTCTACTTGCTGTTTTTGATTCTTATTTACCAAATTGGACTTGGACTGGTAATTATTTACAGTTTAATTAGAATTCTATGCCTGATTAGTGTGCCTTGTATGATTGTATTATAGGAGCCAGCAGATAGACTGTGGAATCTTTTCTGGTTTTGTACTGTTAGGTATAATGCCTTGATGGTCATACACATTGGTGGATTTGCACAGGGCAAAAGAAAATCAATTAATACAGATATACAATCTCAATATTCCTTAACCCTCTTGATATTTACATCTAATTTATGAATCTTTGCCAACTGGTACTTTGTGCACACTGAAAATATCATTAATTCTCTCTTTGGTAGGAAGTCCATGGGAGGGCCAACATTAGCTCTTCAGCCAAGACAGTGTTAGGCATGTGCTACAAAACACAATTAAAGCTAAGTTTTGTTGCTTTGCGTGGGAGACAGGAATGCTGTGTTTTAGGTAATGATGACAGGAACATGCAGTGAAGATAATTGAAGAGTTAGAGCCCACACAGTTAGATTCTCATTAACTGGCTAACCTCCAAGGTCCCATCATCTTGATATGAAAGACTACTGGCTCATATGACGAATCTGAAATAAGTAACATCACAAGTAGCTCCATTTTACTGAAGACAAGAGGAAGAAAAACACTTCAATAAATGTGTTTTAATCCAACAATGGCAGATGCAATGAGTATGGTCTAATGCCATGCCAAATACTCATTCATAAAAGACAGATGTCTTTTATGCAAGTGCATGTAAAACACTATAGACAAAACAGTCAAATTTTAATGTTAATTTAAAGGGGAGATAAATATATTGATATTAATGAATATTAGCTCATTGCAGATTCAACATCCTTAACCCATACTAAGAATTTCCTCAAAATATGTGGATCCAGGAAACTGTTCACTAGCTTCCAGCTGGTTCACCTCACACAATATTCTTACTTTGAAACAGAACTTTCCTTTCATCAAAAAGGAAAAAAAATGTCAGGTAGTTCAAATGCATTACATAGTTATTGGTGCCAATTATCTACATTGAAATCAATGACATGCAATGACTGCAAGTACAACTCTGCAATTGGGACACAAGTACAACCTTTAAAACAAACCATCTTTATAATTTAAATAAAAGCTCAAAATCAAATACAAAAAGACTTAGTTATGCAAACTTCTGTTCCTCAATTTGAATGGGTGAATGTGAACTGAAGGCCAAACACATACCAAATAGAAGTAGGACATTCAGCCGTCCTTCACCTATCAGCACAATAATGGTTCATTATCTTCATCACTATCTTTCTTCCCACATCCAGTGAACCCTTCAGCATTACAAAAAACTCAATCCTATTTTTGAAAACATTAAATGACCAGTCTGCCCCTACTGTCCAGGCTCGAGAACTTCACATGCTCACCGACCTTTGAAGAAATTTCTCTCAAATGGTACACCCTCTATCCTGAGGCAGTGATCCCAAGTTCTGGACTCTAGTACTGTCAGGAATACAGACTTTGTCCAATCCCATAAACACTTTAACTGTTCTTTTAAACTAGATCATAGCACTTTTTCCTCCCATTGATATGAAGACTTCCTGGCATGCAACTCCATTTATCCCTCTTTCTCCATGTAAAAAAATTGTGGATTTGGAGGTACATTTCCCACTGTTCAGTCTGTTAAAACTACACCACAATATAAACAATCTTGGAAGATGATCACCAATCCATCCACAATTTCTAGGGACTTTAGTCTCTAGGAAGGTGCTGGCTGTCCATTATCAATGCCCCTTATCTTATGTACTTCTATCAAGTCATCTCTCATCAACAATCAAAAATCAGCTGAAGCTGCTATGCCATTTTTTAAATTTACTTTTTGTAAATCTTGGACTGTATTTTAATTTAATTCAATAGGTGGCAGCAAAACCTTTCACACGTAAACATGAGGAATTCTGCAGATGCTGGAAATTCAAGCAACACACATCAAAGTTGCTGGTGAATGCAGCAGGCCAGGCAGCATCTCTAGGAAGAGGTACAGTCGACGTTTCGGGCCGAGACCCTTCGTTAGGACTAACTGAAGGAAGAGCTAGTAAGAGATTTGAAAGTGGGAGGGGGAGGGAGAGGGGGAGATCCAAAATGATAGGAGAAGACAGAAGGGGAGGGATGGAGCCAAGAGCTGGACAGGAGGCCCAGGGAGAAGGAAAAGGGGGATGGGAGAAAAAACCCAGAGGATGGGCAAAGGGTATAGTCAGAGGGACAGAGCAAAACCTTTCACTATTTTACCATGGGCCATTAAAACAGGGAATCTAATGGCAACCAAACCCATCTCTAACATTTTTTTTCCAAGAAAAAAGCAACTTATGATTGTTAAATTACTGGAAAGTCTAAGAGAAAACATAGTTATTATGCAGGATATTCATTCTAAATGTACAAGATAATCAACACACATCTCATTAATCATTGAGAATAATGTTTGGGAAAAATGATATAGGAAAGACAAAACTAAAAAGCAATTGAATTTGAAGGCTAACCAAGAGAAAGCAAAACAAAACTAAGGTAAAATTACAATCACTACCCTCTAAAATCAAATTAATGAGTATTTTTTGTATATGTTAATAGAAAGAATATGCCATTTCATTCAAATGGCATCATGCATTAATTACAAGCCATACTGACTGCATATTTAGTTTGTATCAAATATACAAAACCAATTTCATAATACTGAAAGCTAGTAAATGACAGATGGGTAATTGAGTTCATTTATGTGAAGTTTTGAACCAGAATTATCACTAACCCAGAAAAAGTGATATTTGCTGTTTTGCGGTAGCAACGTGCAAAGATATAAAAATTACTATAAGTTATAAAAATAAATCATGCAAAAGGAAAAGGAATAATGAGGTAGTGTTGATGAACCATTCTGAAATGAGGTGGTAGAGGGGGAAGGTGTTTCTAAATCATTCAATATGGGTTTTCAGGCTCCTGTACCTCCAACCTGATGGTAGTAATGAGAAGAGGCATATTCTGAATGGCTATTAAAGTTGGAACACAAGTATGAGAAATGAAGTTCTGAAGATATTCAAATTTATTAGTGCATTCTGTTCTTTCTCAAAATTGTTCTGCATATGGTTCATTTATGCTGACCGGTGACATGGTGGCATCCACACCAGACATTGAGGAGAGTGGTCCCGGCTCCTTGCATGCTTTTCATCTGTGCTGGGTTGAGTGTTGAGCTACCAATTTTGCCTTGTAAAATCAAACAAAAATACTAAAGAAACAGCAAGGCTGCCGCCTAATGTGCCTCAAGTCGCGGAAAGGAACACCAAATCAATCAAAGTTTCATTTGATAGCAAATTCTGGCCTACTATTAGATCTGAAGTTGCTTTGGGATGTCGAAATTAACCATGAACCTGTGTACCTGTTCCTCGAAAATATTTGAACACAATTTACTGATTAATCATGTCTTCAAAAGAATTACATTCTTTTTCACCACTTTTTTACCACCTTGACTAATCACACTGCCTTTATCACTAATGCATAATCAATTATAAAAATCAAGACAATGCTCTATGGGTAGACATGTAGAACAAGGGTTACAAGTGTTGGTATCGTCTACGTTCTGACAATTCCAACACACTCGTACCTTTTTATTAGATAAGTTGAGGGGGGGATAGATGGGTATGAATCAAGTGCTTCTGATAATAGAAAAGCACCCCCACACTTACAATAAGTACCAAAACTGAAATTTAAAGTTCAAGGGAGATTATTGTTATGTGCATTTTTGCAGAATTGTTAAGTGAAGGTTTTAATTATAAAACATCAAAAAGTACACAAAATATGATAATCAATGAGGCAGAAATTCTGTCCAAATGAAAACAAACAGAATAAAAAAGCCTCTGACTGAACACTTTAGAGTCATTCCAACAGCTAAGTTAGAATAATTATGTAGGATGAAACTACTTTAGTTAAAAGAGGAAACATTTCAGAAAGATATGCAGCTGCCATCTAGGAACTGAGGTGTGTGCAATATATTGATGGATATGCACTCAGTGGCCACTTTATTAGGTACAGGAGTGGAACCTGGTGTGGTCTTCTGCTGCTCTAGCCCATCCACTTCTAGGTACTATGTGGTGTGTGTTGTACTTGTGGTTACCTGAGTTACTTTGTCAGCTTGAACCAGTCTGGCTGTTCTCCTCTGACCTCTTTCATTAACAAGGTGTTTCATTCACAGAACTGCTGCTCACTGGATGCTTTTTTGTTTCTCGTACCATTTTCTGTAAGCTCTAAAGACTGTTGTCCATGAAAATCCCAGATCAACAATTTCTGAGATACTCAAATCACCTCGTCTGCCACCAACAATCATTCCAGTCAAGGCTACTTGGATCCCATTTCTTCCCCATTCTGATGCCTGGTCTGAATAACAACTAAATGTCTTGACCACATCTGCATATTTTTATGTACTAAGTTCCTGCCATATGATTGGCTGATTGGATATTTGCATTAATGAGGTGTACCTACTGAAATGGCCACTGATTGTTAAAAAACAGGTGCTGTAAATCTGAACTAAAAACAGAGGCTAGAAACATCTGAACTCTATTTTTCTCCCCATGGATACTGTCTGATCTGCAGACAATTTCCAGATTTCTGGCAGAATTGATTACATTTATGAATTTGGTAAACTGATTAAAAAAAGCTTTGAATCACCTGAATTAATAATACTATTTTGTCTCTCTAAAATGGGATTATTGAAGATTTTAATTAGCAATGAACCAGAAGTATAAACACAACTGAATGGGGAGATTGATAGGCTGGCATCTGAGAGAGACCAAAAGTGTAACACAGAAGATAATAAAAGTAGTTGATAAATTATATCTTGTTTAGTTTGAAAACTATTTAGCATTGTGTCACTTGGCCACATAATGGGTATGACCTGTTTGACACCTTACTCAATGTTCTAATCATTTCAACAGAAAATGGAAACTGTCCATTAGTTTTTGCCATTGACCAATACATTTGAAACAAGTTGACCATAGATCGATTGACAACTTTAGTGGTTATGTCACAAGATCAATTCAATGGTTATATGAAAGGTCCCATCTATCCATAATCTCTAGCGTGAACAATTGCACGCAAAAATTTCTGATGGTGAATGTTCTGACTTGGAATGGAGGCTCCAATACACTGGACACTAAAGACTACAGGTGGTTGTAGGCTCAGTCAATTCTGTCAAGTGCACAATGCTCCCCATCGGTGGACAACTTCAATAGATGGTGCCTCAAGAAGACAGCATCCATCATTAAGGACCCTCACTAACCTCTTCTCAATATTACCATCAAGGATGCAATATAGGAGTCTAAAGACCCACACTCAATGATTTAGCAACTTCTTTCGCCAGAAGCAGATTTCTGAACAGTCCATGATCGTGTACACCACTGCATTATTTTTGTCATAATTTGTCTTTGTATTTTGCTGCCATAAAATAACAAATCTCACTTAATCTAAGTCAGTCATTATAAATCTGATTTTGTTAGCTCAATTATCGCTATCAATTCTAGTCGATCCACAGATGGCAGCACTGGATTTTATTAGATTGGCCCATAGGCATTTCAGGACAACTCTAAGTATTCTTTTGCAAATGCAACTTTGTCCCATAAACAAAACAAATGAGCAGATAAATTATCTAAGAACATGATAAATGGGAGAGGGCCATTTTACTCTCAACTGTATGTTACTCTCCCCTCCTACCCCTCCTCACAGCCCGCCACCCTGCTCTCATGACTATACCGCTTTCCCACACGAAACCACCACAGTGGGCTTCACAGCTGAACAGGTGAGAAGACAGCTGAAACGTCTCAACCCAAGCAGGGCTGCAGGACCGGATGGTTGTCAGTACCAGGGTGCTCAAAGCCTGTGCCCCTCAGATATGTGGAGTACTTCGCCATGTATTCAACCTGAGCCTGAGGCTCCGGAGGGTTCCTGTACTGTGGAAGATATCCTGCCTCGTCCCTGTGCCGAAGATGCTGTGCCTCAGCAGCCTCAGTGACTACAGACCAGTGACATTGACCTCCCACATCATGAAGACCCTGGAGAGACTTGTTCTGGAGCTGCTCCGGCCTATGGTCAGGCCACACTTAGATCCCCTCCAGTTCGCCTACCAGCCCCGACTAGGAGTTGACTATGTCATCGTCCACCTGCTGAACTGTGTCTACGCCCACCTGGACAAACCAGCGAGCACTGTGAGGGTCATGTTTTTTGACTTCTCCAGTGCGTTCAACACCATTCGCCCTGCTCTGCTGGGGGAGAAGCTGACAGCGATGCAAGTGGATGCTTCCCTGGTGTCATGGATTCTTGATTACCTGACTGGCAGACCACAGTATGTGTGCTTGCGACACTGTGTGTGCGACAGAGTGATCAGCAGCACTGGGGCTCCACAGGAGACTGTCTTGTCTCCCTTTCTCTTCACCATTTACACCTCGGACTTCAACTACTGCACAAAGTCTTGTCATCTTCAGAAGTTTTTGGATGACTCTGCCATAGTTGGATGCATCAGCAAGGGAGATGAGATTGAGTACAGGGCTACGGTAGGAAACTTGGTCACATGGTGTGAGCAGAATTATCTGCAGCTTAATGTGAAAAAGACTAAGGAGCTGGTGGTAGACCTGAGGAGAGCTAAGGTACCGGTGACTCCTGTTTCCATCCAGGGGGTCAGCGTGGACATGGTGGAGGATTACATATACCTGGGGATACAAATTGACAACAAACTGGACTGGTCAAAGAACACTGAGGCTGTCTACAAGAAGGGTCAGAGCTGTCTCTATTTCCTGAGGAGACTGAGGTCCTTTAACATTTGCCGGACGATGCTGAGTATGTTCTAAGAGTCTGTGGTGGCCAGTGCGATCATGTTTGCTGTTGTGTGCTGGGGCAGCAGGCTGAGGGTAGCAGACACCAACAGAATTAACAAACTCATTCATAAGGCAAGTGATGTTGTGGGGATGGAACTGGACTCTCTCACAGTGGTGTCTGAAAAGAGGATGCTGTCTAAGTTGCATGCCATCTTGGTCAATGTCTCCCATCCACTACATAATGTACTGGGTGGGCACAGGAGTACATTCAGCCAGACACTCATTCCACCGAGATGCAGTACAGAGCGTCATAGGAAGTCATTCCTACCTGTGGCCATCAAACTTTACAACTCCTCCCTTGGAGAGTCAGACACCCTGAGCCAATAGGCTGGTCCTGGACTTATTTCATAATTTACTGGCATAATTTACATATTACTATTTAACTCTTTATGGTTCTATTATTATTTATTATTTATGGCGCAACTATAACGAAAACCAATTTCCCCCAGGATCAATAAAGTATGACTATGACTACTATGTGCTATCGCAACTGTATATAGTGTGCTGCATGTGACTATATGCACTGTTTTGTACCTTGGCCCCAGTGGAATGTTTTGTTTAGCTGCATACTGTATAGGTGTATAGTTGAATGACAATTCAACCTGAATGTGAATCTACTCTGTAATTCAATAATAATATCTTTAGCCTCAACATTTTCTGTTCCTCATAACCATTGATTCTCAGGCTCTAATCAGCCTTATATATTTTTATTTATTTTAATTAAAGATACAGCCCAGTAACAGCCCTTCCAGCCCAATGAGCCCACACAACCCAATTACACCCATGTGACCAATTAACCTACTAACCTGTAGGTCTTTGAAATGTGGGAGGAAACCTGAGCACACGGAGGAAACCCACTCAGTCATGGGGAGAACATACAAACTCCCCACAGACAGTGACATTCACAACCCCAGTTTAGTTATAAAATTTCAAAAATCTTTCAAATTTTTCCTAATCTTTAGCAGTCAATTCATTACTAAAAAGCAGTACGTTAGAATCTTATACTAGATGTCTCCCATTCAACTGTACTGGCCACAGCATACTCCCACCTTGCTCTTGTGCTCACATTCAGCTCGTAATCCTCCAAGCTCTTCCCCTCCATATACCTACACAAGTACCCATGTAGATGTTGTATTTGTACCTGCCAGAACTACTTCCTCTGGCAGCTTATTCCAGATACTCACTACCCTCAATATAAAGTAGTTACCTCTCCAGTCTTAAATTTCTTCGCACATATGTTGTATCTGAGCCCTCTCATTTTGGACCCCCACCCCTAGGGAAAAGTCTATGACCATCTACCTTATCCATACCCCACGATTTCATAAACTTCTGATGTCACCTCTCATTCTCCTGTTCTCCAAGGAATAAAGATCCAGTGTGAGCAACCTCATGCTGTTTATTCAGGGAGACGCTCATGTAAATCTCATCTGCACCCTCTCCAGCTTGGCAATTCCTTTCCTATAACAGGGGGACCAAACCTGCACATAACACTCCAAGAGTGGCTTCAGCAATCAAGCACCTCCCCCCACCTACATATAATGCTGTTTACATAGTAAATACATGGTGGTATTTATGCACATTTTATTAAGTATTTTAATCTTTAACTTTCTTTTTTTAAAATAATCTTTATTCATTGCAATTGATAAATGTTTTTGTTGCATATCGAGGCAACCCACCACAGCAAATTCCTAATACATGTAAATGTATTTGGCAAACACAGTTGATACTTGTATAACTACAACAAAATGCCCTTGCTCCTAAACTTGATGGCTTACCTGATGAAGGCCAGGATGCTAAACACCTTTGTCACCACCTTTTATATTTGCGTGGCAGCTTTCAGCAAACTGTACACTTCCCCAAGTCCCTCTGTTCCACATCAATGTCCTGCCATTCACAGTATAGGTCCTAGCCTGGTTTGAATGCCCAAAGTGCATCACCTCACATTTATTTAAGTTGAAATCTATTTGCCATTCCTTGATATAAGGCAGGATTGGCTCAAAGGGCCAAATGGCCTACTGCCACTCCTATTCCTTATGTGCTTAAATTGTTTCTTGCCACAGGATCTTTCCCAAGCACGTGCACAATCTCATGATTTGCTGCTCACTTCAGCGGAGGTCAACTAGGCAAAGTATTCACAAATAATTTTGATCTATTTTAATTTCAATAATGAACAGGTGGTAAATGAGGCCTGGAATTTACCACCATCGTTAGCTTTCCACAAGCCCAGAGAACTACTGAGTGTACTCGTACGTCAATAAGGATTCATCAACAGGAAAAAGTTTCAATCACTCAATGTGTAGTTTGTTGAGGGTCATATTTCCTCATACAAAATGCAATGCTTCTAGAAAGTACATAGCCTGAGGGAATTCGCACTACCAAGCATTTATGGCAGCCAGCACTGCCCAGAGGGAATTATCCCAAGGCCAAAGACATCTGACTACACACACTAATTCAACTCCTATCACACAGTGTGTCATTACAAGAAGGAATGAGGGTGCTGGAATCTGTAGAGAATGCCACAGGTTTTCTGGTAATGAAATTCGCTTGGCTGCTTCAGTCCAGGGCACTCTGTACTACATACCAATGAGGTACATAACTTCAATGTTGTGTGTTGTATGCTACATAACCCAACCTTATTTATTACCTATTTATTCATTATTAGGTTATTTTTGTATTTGCACATCAGTTGTTAGTCTATCTTTGACAGTGATAGTTTTTCATTGATTCTATTGTGTTTCTTTGTATTTACTGTGGATTCCCGCAAGAAAATGAATCTCAGGGTAGTATATGGTGACATACATGTACTTTGATAATAAATAAATTTACTTTGAGATCAGGAGGGAAGCCATGGTGACAGCCCAAGGTGAACAGCCATACCTCCCTACAAATTACAAAACAGAGACGCAGACAAGGACTAGCTGAGTGGGTCAATTGTCACATGGTAGCCCGCTCAACCACATTTTCCAATGTAAACCTAGTCACCTTCTCTACACCATAATTCCCAACAGCAAAAAACAGCCAGGTAAGACCAGATTTTGCAAAACGCTTCCCATGTCCTGCTCTGCATGTTCACGTGTTCTGCTGGTTTGCTTGATAAGTCAGTTTCCCAATGAATGGCACATACATTTAGCAGGAGCTGGCCATCCAGCTTCTCAGGCCTGCTCCATTTGTTCTCCTGCTCCAAATGTTCTTTTTCAGATTTGCAACCCTTTGCCTAAACTAACCTCTACACAAATCCTCTCTACAGGTTTCAATATAGTTTAAAATCTCAAACCTACTAAGCTGCTGTTCAACATCTGTGGCAACTGGACAGCCATTGTAGTCTCTACCTTTGAGAGTATTGCACAAAACATTTATCAGATGTGGCATTCAGTGAGAGGCAAGATGCACCATGTTCACAAATATCCAGCAAGGAGAAATCCCTCATGAGATCAAATTATGGTTAATTTTAAGCCATTGCATCAACTGACCATTATCAGAATACCCAATGGGCCACAACTAATGAATTATCACCAGTAGACATACAGCACTAGACCTAGCTCATCATAGAAAGTTAAACTTTCCTACCCAAGCAAATCACTTTTGACTAACACTCACATCCGCTCCTATATTTTTCAACCCTATGTGTTCCTCAATTTGCTGAAACAATACCAACATGAAACCAACAGGTAATATTTTCTCAAATCGATCAAAACTAAGACTCCTTCTAAATTACGTACTTGAAAAACATTTGAGAAATTGGAATTGGGATTTTCCTCACCATGCAAAGTGAGACTTTATATATAAAAAAAAAAAGAGATTTAAAATGTGACACACTGAAATAAGGGATTTATCAAATAGTTAAATAGTCAAATAATCTACTTTAATACAGCTAGTTATCACACAGTTCAAATGATCTGATAATTCATAATTTTGTGAATAAATGCAAAATACCACAGAAACTAGAAATCTAAAACAGAAGTTATTGGGAAAAATTCAGATTAGGCAGTCTCCATAGAACCCAAAGCTCCGTCCTTTATTTCACATTGTAACTTACTGTGCTATTTAAATTGATCAAACTGGATAATATGAAGTGCTTGATCATGGAATTGATTTCAAAGCATGGTCATTTAAGTAAAAGAAAGAGAGATAAAGGTACACTATTTGAAAATGATAATCTATGGGAACCTGAGATTATTCATGGGACATACAGTGGAGCACACAGTTTATTAATCTGGAATTAATCCCGACTTCAGGTGGTGCCTGCGCAGAGTTTACACATTTATCTTATGCCTGCACTAGTTTCCTCCCATATCCAAAAAATAATAAGAACATGAGATTTAAAGCAGAAGTCAGCCACTTGACTTGTAGAGCCTGCTCCACCATTCAATAAGATCATGGCTGATCTAGCTGTGGACTCAGCTTTACCTACCTGCCTTTTCCCTATAGCTCGAAGTTCTCCTGCTATACAAAAGTCTATCCAACTGTATGTTAGTTATATTTAATGAGGTAGCATCTATTGTGTCTAAGTCAGAAAATTCCAGATTCATTACTCTTTGGGAAAATTAGTTTCTCCTCATCTGACCTACATCTATTCCCTTGGATCTTGAGTCTATATCCCCTAGTTCTAGTCTCACACACCAGTGGAAATAACTTTCCTGCTTCTACCTTAACTATCCTTTTCATAACTATGTGTTTCCCTCTCATTCTTCTGAATCCCAGCGATTATAATCCTAGGCTACTCCATTTCTCCTCATAGGCTAAACCCCTCATCTCCGTAATCAACCTGGTGAACCTCCTCTGCATTGTCTCCAAAGCTAGTACATCTTTTCTCAAGCAATATGACTCAGTCTCCTCTTCCAAACTATTAAAGTATATTGTGACCAGCTGGGGTCCAACACCAAACCCTGCAGCACTCCACTCACCACTGATGCCCAATAAGATAAACACCCTTTTATTCCAACTCTGGCTTTTATTGGTTAACCAATTCTCCATCTATGTTAATACGTTTATACCAATTCCATGCATCTCTATCTTATGGCCAAGTCTTTTATGTGGCACCTTATCGAATACTTCTGAAAATCCAAGTATACAACATCCATCTGTTCCCCTCTATCACTAGGCTCATTATATTCTCAAATAACTGGAGTAAGTTTGTCAAGCAGGATCTCTCTTCATAAATCCATGCTGTGTCTAACTGATGGAACCACTTCTATCCAGATGTCTCACTATTCCTTCATTAATGAAAGTTTCAAGCATTTTCTCTGGCACAGACATTAAGCTAACTGGTCAATAGTTACTCGCCTTTTGTCTACCTATTTACCATAAAAAAACCCAACAGTGACAAATCATTTGCTGTCTTTTAATCCACCAGGACCTTTCCTGAGTCCAGAGAATTTTGGTAACTTATAATAAATGTGTCTGCTACAACTTCTGCCGTTTCTTTTAATAGCCTGGAATGCATCCCTAATCAGGACCAGCTGTCTAACTTCAGGCTCGCTAGTTTGCTCATCACTCCCTCTTTATTGACAATAATCATATCAAGGTTCTCAACTCCCATACATAACATCTCTCTTGGTATGTTAGGTGTGTCCTCTGTCACAAAGACTGACAGAAACAGACATTGAAGACTTCAGCCACTTCAACATTACCTTATATGAATTCCCCCATTATCTTCTAAGGGACCTACACTCACTTTAGCCACCTTTTCCACTTTATATAATTATAAGAAATTGCTACTATTTTGTGCTAGGTTATTTCATAACCTATCCATCTAACAGGTTAATTAGCTACCATATGTTGTCCCTTGAGTAGGCAGGTGAATTAGGGACGAGCTGGTGAACATGCGAGAGCGAATATGATAGAAGGAGATGAATAAGGAATAATATTGATGGGTGTGTTCTGAACACCAGCATAGACTTTTAAAAAAAAGTCTTTCATTTCGATCCAAATATGAGAGGTTAATTTTCAGTTATCCACAAGTTAATTCAGCAGTCTCTTACCCATCATTCCTGTTTTCGTTCGCTGCTTCCTCAGCCACCAGGTTTTCATACTCATTTAAAGCATACCGCTCCCAGTCAGTCATTTCCGGTCCATCATTCTCCACATCCTGCTGCAAAGGAAAGATTGCAGTTGTTGAGTCTTCATAAATGTTATTGTTAGTGTAGTGTGCATGGAGCTTAGAACACATTGCTCAATTATCCCAGCTTTTTATTTAATTACATATACACCTCTTCTACACATATCATTAATTTCAGCTTTTGCATAATCATTCAATTTGATGGGCACTTTTGCTTGAGTATCTAAAGATGTAATCTGGCATGGTTGGGCCCAACCAAAAGTTCGGAAACTTGGTTTAGAACTTTTCTTAAATCTTATAAAATGACAGCTTTTGGCTAGTTTTAATTGCACAGTTTGTCTTGAATATTAGTGTTTTCCTGTCGATGTACAGATTTTTCCCTGTAAATTCTTGCAAGAATATCAATCTCAAGATATATTGTAATATATATGTGCTTAGATTAAAATAAATTACATTGAGTTTAATTGAGAAACCAAAGTATTTAAAACTGAATAGATGTGGAAAGTTTATATGGGTATTTTTTTAAATTGTACTTCTAAATTAATATTCATTTTAATGCAATTTTAAGAGAATAAATAGCCCATAGAGTACAAAATCAAATAGGTTCCCCCTTAGCTCAGTTGGCAACAATTATCATCACTTGAGAAAAAACAAGTAGGAGGATGCCTTTTTTAGGCTGGCTCTTGGTGATTCCTCAAGGATGTCATAGTGGGGGGGAAATAAACTCCCACTACTTATGAAATGCTCCCAACGGTGTGCATCTCAAATAGCCTCTGACAACCAAATCCAGCTCCTGACTTTCACGTATGGCTTAACTACTAAGCCAAGCAGAACTATTTCTACTGGCAAGAGAATGGACAAAGGCTGGTTACTGGCACCTTAAAACCAGTCACTCTGGGCACATGGGGCTCATCAGCCGTGGTTGGCAACTCATCTAGTAGGAAAACAGGTATATGGAGGAATTTAAGGTGGGGGGTTATATGGGAGGCAGGGTTTGAGGGTCAGCACAACATTGTGGGCTGAAGGGCCTGTACTGTGCTGTACTATTCGATGTTCTATGTTCTATGTTCTATGAAAACGCTGATCTCAAACCCCTGCTGCCTTGCGGCTATACTAACTCATGAGGAAGGCTTCAGGAGTAAACCCCAAAGAAAAATCTGGAGCTGGAGTCCCCAAGGCAGTTGAGTTCAACAATGAAAGGCAACTCCTAATGGTGTCAAACCATATCGGCCTCTGCCGTTCTTTTGGATTCATCAGCAGTGTGGAGAGGGGGAGCCTGCTGCAGGAGAAACAGCTTGCTCCCCCATATCTCACTGCCTGGCTTGTACAGGATGCTGCATCCGTGGTTGAAACAAGAGGCCTCATGTCTTCGCGATGTACTTTCGATTTGAAAGAGTACTGAGGAATGTAGTACAGAGGAAAAGATTTAGTGTTAAAACAATTACCCTCTGGATAGAAAAAGGATCCTTCTGCTCATGCTCCAAGTACTTGTCGATGTTAAAAAGAGTGTCAAAAAATATATTTGCCATCTTGCATTTCTTTAGATCATGAAGTGTGATTTTTCCTGTGTAACACAGAAGTTGGCAAGTTAGTTTCACAGGAATTCTATACCATTAATGTGGTTTTTTAAAACTAAACACTGATACTCTCTAGATAGCTTGGGTTTTTTTTTAAAAACAGGAAGTGTCAATTACAGTCTTGTAATTTGGTACACATTGGAAGCAACTCACTTTCAAACAAGTCTTACCTGATCATCTGGAGTTGCTAGTTAGATTGTATTCTGTTACCAAAGCAAACTATACTGTACTATAATACTATATTATTGTGATGAAAATCTCAAAATCAATAATATTAAAATCTAAAATACTCATTTATGGTTTGGAAGGAATTGTATGGTAGCAGTTAAGAGCAAGAATACCTCTCCACCCCTTCTCCAAATAGCCATATTTCTAGTAAGGCCTGGTTGGGATTCCCTGAAAGTATGCCAGAATAGAAATTTTATTTTTCATATATCTATTGTACATCCTGAGCTGAAATACTCAGGGTTAACAAGACCAAGAACTGCATTGCAGTGGAAGAGGGCTCTACAACCAGCAGTTAAAACAGACCAATGCATCACTGGTATCAGTCTGTTAGCCATCAAGGACATGTATACAGAAAGGTGCCAGAAAAAGGCCAGCAATATCGTGTAGGATCCCACTCACCCCACTTCTGGACTGTTTGTACCATCCCATCAGGGAAGAAGCTACGGAGCACTACACTCAAAAAAACCAATTACTACTCAAGCCATCAGGCTGGTCAACACCACCAATGAACTTGCCCCACCAACCTCTACAACCTAGCATCACATTATATACAGTCCATGTATACAGTAGTTACTTGTACTTTGTGTGTTTTGTAGGATTTTTAAAACATAATTATTGGGTTTTCTTTTTATTGTATTCTTTACGCTGCATCAGATTCAAAGCAACAATCATTTCATTCTCATTTTTGCTCGGGTACTGAAGAATGACAATTAAACAATATTGAATCTCTAGTTGCGCATCCTGCCTCAAACAATAACAGTCTTTCTTCAATCAAGCAGAATATTAAAAAAATGCAGCAAAATATAATTAAAATACTTTAGATAATCAGCAATATTATTCATTTAATACCACACTGAAGGAAGGGAATTATTTACATTAAAAAAGCAAACATAACTAGACCACTTGAATTTGGACTATATCAAATAATTACCTTCACATTCTGGCTTAACAAGATCGAGCAATTGACAGAGGCAGTCCTCAAAAGGCAATGGTTCAATGGACATGCATTCAAGCTTCTTGCACTGTTCCTCATAGAAATAGTTCAGTTCATACATAGAAAGCACTCCATCTCCATCAAGGTCTAAACAGCGGAACCAATATTCAATACTGCAAAGGAAAAAATGACATAATGCTAAGAAAATGCATTCAATTTTACTCTTCAGCAATGTCAAATAGAAAGTGTTGGTGAATCTTTTCTCTGCAAAGTTATCCCAATGTTCCAAAGATAGAAAAATGATAGAAACAGCTGCGACTAATTTTTTTTTAAAATGTAAACCCGAAAGTTATTTAAATTATTCAGGTATCAAATTCCAGGTCCACACAAGTCTTCTTACGTCCCTTTTCTTCTATCAACCTGAAGTAGGTTAGTTCTTAGAGGAGAGCCCTTTGTGAGAAACTAAAAAAAAAAAGTGTGGCTTTGATCAGGAGTGATCCGTGATATTAACTGAAAAACTTGAAAAGCTATACTCAGTGGCCACTTTATTAAGTACACCCATACACTTGACATTAATGTAAGTAACTAATCAGCCAATCATGTGGCAGCAACTCAATGCATAAAAGCAAGCAGTCATAGTTGCTGTTCAGACCAAATATCTGAATGGGGAAGAAATGTGATCCAAGTGACTTTGATTGTGGAATGATCGTTGGTGCCAAATGGGGTGCTTTGAATATGGGTTTTTCATGCACAACAATCTCGAGTTTACAGAGAATGGTGCAAAAGCCAAAAAAAAAAAATCCAGTGAGCAGTACTGAGAGTGAAAGATGCCTTGTTAAGAGAGGTCAGAGAATGGCCTGACAGGTTCAAACCAATAGGAAGGCAGGAGTAACTCAGATAACCATGCCTTACAACAGTGCTGTGCAGAAGATCTTCTCTGAGCACACAGCACGTCAAAATGTGAAGTGGATGGGCTTAAGCACCAGAAGACCATGAACATACATAAATACACTCAGCGGCCACTTCATTATGTGCATGGCATGCTCCTTAAGTTAAATATTTTGCATCATCTTGCAAAGTCTCAAATGGCCCAGTTCTGATGCCCTGGGGAAATATGTCCTATGAATGCATTAGCTAGCTAGTTTCATATCAAATACACTCTGGAACACTATGGCGAATAAGTCCGACATATGGAGGCTAGACAGAAATGGATACTAGAGGCTCAAATAACTGGGGGTGTTGGGCAGATGTGTGAAACTCATGGGGAGATGGTTAGAGGGCAGCCTAGTGAATGGGGGGGGAGGGGCAAGAGTGCAAGCCAATGTGATAGTGGAGTGGGGGCAAAAAAAACAAAAAAAGAGGGAAAATAACAAAGCGGTAGCATCTATATGACTGTATTCTCTGGCTTCATGTTTGTATTTAAAAGCTTCATGTACATCAAAACATACCTTGCATGATTTGACAAGGGCAGCTGACACTGGCACAAGTCACCTTAGCAATAAATGCCCCATGTTTTAGCAAGGGTATCTTCTAGTAGTTATGAGCAGAAAAGAAATCTGCAATTATCAGGTATTCAAATAAATGGAGACATCCTTAAATAAGTGTCCTTGTATTCATTTTTAAGCCTTTTGTATTTATTCTCATGAAATTTGTTAGCTTGCAAGTATTAAAGGATTTACACGAAATAAAACAGATGGACCTTACAGGTAGCCTTCTGATTCCTTTGACTCATCACTATAACACTCACTTCAATGAAAGTTCAATGTTACTTTGATATCTCCCATCTTCCATGGAAGTCTTTTGCATCAGCCCATGAACACAAGATCTTATCATAATACAGACTTGTGCATTTGTTCCACAAGTCTGTAGAAATTCAAAATTTCTAATGGCAGGAGCCTCTTTACCCTAGATTGGGGGTTTTCAACGTGGAGTTCATGGACCCCTTGCTTAAGGTATTGGTCCATGGCATTAAAAAAAGATTGGGAACCCCTGCCCTAGATGAAGGTGGAGAAATTGTACAGAAAATAATGTGCCTCAGCATTAAAACACAAGCAACATCATCCCAATAAATATTAACAAGAAATTGTATTATTCCATTCAAAATATTTAAAGTGATGAACTTGTGGCTTGACGGTCCAAACGCTCAAATGTTCAAATCTCAAAGTAGTCAAGCAACATTTTTTTTTGGCACGGACGTATAAAATCCTCTGATCACTTTGCTTCCTTTATTACTAAATCGATTTACCTGGTTGCTGTCTTTTTGTCTTCTTCTGAAATCAAAAACCACACAAAGTCTGCATAACCAATTTTTCTTTCTTTTGTAGCATTTCTGTGCCTGTACATTAAGCGACAATTTTAAAGTTAGATCTGAACTTATTAGATTTATGGAACTTGGTGAATAAATTTCATATGGTGCAGTTAATGAGCAGCATTACCAAATTCTTGTAAAAATCTATTGAACAAGTTCATAATTTATCATTACAAGGCAAGTGTATTTAGTCAGACTTCCTTCTTTGCCATTGCATTTTGCAGAAATGCTGAAAGGTTTGAACTGATCTAGAAAAAGGAACAGATCATCTGTGAGTGGATATAAACCTCAAACAACTGTCCTTTAATCAAATTGAAATACTGTGAAAATGACTGAGGAAGGATGAATGTGCACAAGTTAAAATAGAAAAATTCAAATGTCAAAGCGAGATACAGAAAAAGATGGGTGTAGAGGAAGATGATAAATGATGGGAGAGAAAAGTTCATCAAAAAATTCAAAATTAACGTTTAGAAATAAAATATCTGTAATAGAGTAACAGCTCCAACTACACTCATTCAGGCAAGTTCCAAACACACAACAAACTCATGCTTGGCAGATGGAAAGAGTTTGGGGACCAGATGGTTAATACTCACAGCAGGATTAAAGAGATAGAGATTAGCTTTTTGTCACATGTATATTGATACAGTTATTTGCATCGCTTGCATCAAATCAAATCTTCAAAGATTGTGATAGGCAGTCCTGATGTCAACATGCTATACCCAGAACTCACTAACCCCACTGTACAGCTTTGAAAAGTGAGATGAAACCTGAGCACCCAGAGGAAACTCATGCGGTCACGGGGAGAACTTACAAACTCCGTGCAGGCAGCAGTGGGCATTGAACCCCAATCAGTGATCACTGGTGCTGCTTCTGACCTGCTCTTATAGTTGTATTTGTGTAGTTCAGTCAATTATAGTCATGGGCAAACCCAATTCTTGATTGGGGGAGATATTATATATATAAAAAATCCTTGCTGATGAAATTAATTAACCTTTTGGACCATTAGTGGCCACCTACTACTGAGTAATTGTCATTACTGTTATTTATATATATTTATATAAAAAACAGTAATGACAATTACTCAGTAGTAGGTGGCCACTAATGGTCCAAAAGGTTAATTAATTTCATCAGCAAGGATTAGGTCTTACTGTACATAGGTACTGAGTATTTACAAATGGAATCAAAAATTGTGTAAAGGTCCTAAATTTTTTACCATATGATGGAGGGGAGGTCACTGATAAAGCAGCTGAAGATGGTTGATTCAAGAATCAGAATCAGGTTTAATATTACAGGCATATGAAGATTCAGCAGCATCTATGGAAAGGAATGGACAGTCAGTGTTTTGGGCCGTGATCTTTCATCGGGATTCTCATAACAGGTCTCAGTCCAAAACATTGACTGTTCATTCCTTTCCATAGATACTGCCTGACCTGCTGAGTTCTTACAACATTTTGTATGTTACTCTGGATTTCCAGAATCTGCAGTATATCTTGTGTTTATGCTATCATGGGAAGTTAATAGTGCTGACCTGGGTGGAGATTATTTACCATTAGCTAATGATGTTCAATCATTTTCCTGATGACGGAGAGAAGACTGACAGAGTGTTATCAGAGCACACCTGAAAAACTATCCATAGTGCCAGACAGATATCATAATAAAAATGGGATCACAATTTTCAGTCCCTGTGACAATTAAAGCTTTCATTTCTCGTTGGGTTTTTCCATAAAAGAGAACCAAGCTCCTCAATTCAAAACAAAATGTAGAGGTAATAATAGAAGTTTACAAAAGGAAACCTGATCATTAAAGTTGTTAGATAGCTAATCAGAACACAGTAACGTTCTGGATTTTTAAAAAATGTATTTACCTCGTAACTGCTCCGGAGAAAATTCTTTCTATCATTCTACTTGATATCGCTAAAAGGAAAAAGGAAAGGATTATTCAAGCAACAAATACAGCGTTTCCTATAAAATTAAGAAAATTCATAATTAACACTTAAGACTGTTCCAAATCAATGAATGTTATAACTAGGTTCTGTACTAACAATGTTTGCTATGCTAAAACATCAAATTCCAACTCATTCATTTTCAAGAATAATCTAATTAGTACTGCATTAGAAGTTGTCATTTGGTGTTAATACATTGGCTTTATGGGTGGCGGGTGGAGATGTGTCTCTACCAAAGGCGTTGCTTCCCTTCTGCTAGCCTGCGGGTCACCCTTGGGCAAGGTGTAACGCCTGCTTAGCCCACCCATCGGGGTCCTGTGTAGCAATGGGAGCAAGGGCGGATGGTTGTATGAGCAGCTAGTGCATAGCCCAAGTCCTGGTTATACGACCACAGCCATCAGGCAGACAGTCTCTGAAGAGTATTAATATAGATTGGGGTCACCAGTCTTGTAGAGGCACTGCCCAGAAAGCAATGGCAAACCATTTCGGTAGAAAAATTTGCCAAGTACAATCATGGTCATGGATAGACCATAATCACTCATATCATATGACACTGCACATAATGAATGAATGAATATTTGTTTTAATCAAGTTGAGATCATTGTATCTTTCAACTGAATTTCTAAAACTATAAGCAGAAATATGATTTGGACCAAGTTGCTCAAAGTAATAACAGCTGCTAAACATTGTCAAATCTGATGATTCTAATCACTTAGAAAGTAGGATGACATATTTGTGTTCATGGACACAATAGCTTCCTACTTTTCTAGAGGTCACAGAAAGTAATTAAAATCCATTGTCTCAAAGGAATAATATCCAAAAGCAAGAAATCTGTGTCAATCTCAGCATTATAGTCAGTGCATTCCACAAAAGTTTTCCACTAGTGTATTTGACAGCCCGTTAATTTACACACTCCTCCCATCACACTCTCACCAACCAACCCCCATTCATTTTTCAGGATTATGAAAATCTGAGGTTGGTGAGCATATCCCAGTCTTGATGTCAGAATGTTATCACTATTTGCTAAACAAGATTCTGATATTAAATGGAGTCAAGATAAAATGGCAGTTTTTAAAATTATGGAAATGAATTCTATGGGATTCTTTTATTTATCCACCCCACACTTTCCTCAAAAACCACCACCTTCTCAGAAAAAAAAGTGTGCCTGGAGTGATTCAAATGCAAAATTAACAAATATAATCATTTGAAATAGTGTTATGGAAATTGATTTGAATTCTACTAACTCTACAACCTTTATAATACCTTCATTAACTTTCAGAAGAAATGTGTCTCCTCTCCACCAACTCATTAACAACTCTACTGTCAGCATCATTTCAACATTTGGGTTCCTGGGCATCAATGTTTTGCAGGACCTTATGAGAGAGAACCATATCTCCTTCATTAACAAAAAGGCTCAGATGACATACTTCTTACAGCGAGTGGTAAAATTCCATCTTCCCCAGCATATACTGGTGCAATTCTATACTACCAATATAGAGAGTGTCCTCACTTCAGCCATTGTCTGGTTTGATGCAGCATCCTGTCACAGTGTACAAGAACTGTAGCAAACTGTCAGGTCAGTAGAAAAGGTAATTGGCTGCAGTCTACCATCAGTACGGGACTTGTATGTGTCCAGTAAAACATGGGCAGAAAAAAAAATCATTGTAAAGACTACCCACCCTGCAAATTGCCTTTTCCAAAAGTCCCCTTCTGAAAAATGTTACAGGGCCATTAAAGCAAAACATATTTCACACCATCTTAAAAATTTTCCCCTAGGCAGTTAATCTGATCAACCATCCTAGTTAGTTCCCCCACTCCTTGCTGTATTTTCTAATACAAATGTTATTTTTTGGTGCATGGCGTACAAACACACCACAGCAAATTCCTAAAACATAAATAAAGTTGATCCTTGATCCTTTACAAGCTATTGGACATGTTGAACGAAAGCCTAATGTGAATATTAGGGAGCTTGAATGCAGATGGTCAACATTCACAATATATTAATGACTTTGCCTCAAAAGTGATCAGTGCAATATTCTTTCAAAAAAAAACACAACCCTATGTGCGTGTGACTAAAATAATAAACATCACAGATGAATGATTTTGCACCAATAGAGAACAAAAGAAAAATGTTTCCCCAATTTAACATTTTCACAGTGATAAATGGAATTAATATAACTTCCCGGCTCTTATATTTGGATTTAATTAATTTTTTCTCCAAAAAGTTGATTATTGATGGGCCACAACTTAATTACAATGTGACAAAAGGAGCAGGATGAAAAATGGGAAATACAATGCAGATTTTTGTTTTGTGGATTGGTTTACGTTCCAGAATACAAAAAGAGGCTGATTTGAAATAGTTTATCTAGATAGCAGATCACCATTTATTCATGCACGGTCTGTCATTTGAAGCATCTAGCATCTGACTACTAATGACCTGCTACTTCATGTTGTATGTCATACCATCATCATTATGTCTTGCCAGGTCCTTCTGGTCAATGTAGAGGTCATGGTCAGTGTCAAGTTCCCAGAACTTACAATAGATCACATAAAAGTGCTCGTATGAGAAAAATTCTGTGAGCTGATTAATGTCATCTTCCTCTTCCAATAAGGCTACATTCTGCAAATTAAAAACATACCCTCATTTTAGATTTCATACAAATTATTCAAAAAGTAATTACCCTCGCTGATAATAAATGGAAAATTGGCCATGTTCTGCCACAGAAAACTTAATGTTAACTATTTTTAAGAAAACTCACAGTTTCTACTTTGTGTGATGATGTGCAGATTATTTAACAAGTTTGCAAATGTGTAAGCTTTTAATCACACAAAGTGATCCAAAGATATACAATCCTTCAGGCTAATGTTATAAGAATAGCTTGATTAACCAATATTTGATTACATGGGCGATAAAAACAATTAAAAACATTTATCCCTTTTTGGGTGGTGAAATAATACTATAGTGATGCAAGTGTCAGGCATGCTGTTGCACTTAAGTCATGGTATGCTTATTATGTACTATAATTCTGAGCAAATTATGAATGACAGTTGTTTCCCATGTGGGATGAATCATACAATTACTATCCTATGGAAGCTTTTGTTAAAAAAAAAAAAGCAGATAAAAATGTCAGGGGGTATTAATGGAGTTGGATATATGAATCCAAGTGCTTTGGGATCGCTCAAGAATTAAAATTTCAAGTACTTTACTCATACAAATAAAAAGGATTAAATGAGTGAGGATCAGTAAGGAACACAGATAGACTGCATGATTTAATACCTGCAGAAGGTTGCTCTTCCTAATTTCTGTACATGTTATTCGTCCTGTCCATGATCTGTTTACTGTGTAAAATATTCTCTGTATGACCTGTGCAAAAAAAAATTATTGACATTTGACAGCAATTTAAAGTGGAGACAGCAAATAGTGCATGATAGCTGCAAAGGTAATGCTATTGTATCTATTATACAAAAGTATTCATAGACAACCTGAATTCCCCATGAATGATAGAAGTAACCGGTAAAACATAAATATCCCCATCTTGGCAAATTCCACACTTAAAAATGTCTAAACAATACAGAGCTAGAATGAGAAGCAAAAGACTGTCAAATTAGATAAGCAAAAGAGCAGAATGCAAGCCAAAGGAAATTGCAATCATGTGCAACATTCTTGCCAACTACCTAGGTCCAAAGTGACTTGATGCACATAACCACTGTCATGGCAAATATCTGTCAAGGCCATGGAAAAGATTCATTGAGAATAATTTTAAATTAGTGGGTGCAATAAAAGTTCAAATGAATGAAACTCATCCAAACAGAATCAGTAAGCTCTTACATAAACCGCTATGATGGAATTTGTGTAAATGAAAATACTGAGATAACTGAATTATTAGATTCAGAAAAGCAGGGCAGGCAAGATCTTCCTGTAGGGTAAACAACTTTCCTCACCTTGTCTTTATGAATAATGATAAATGGAAGGTTGATTATTAAAATGCTAACTTAAAAATCCAGTCAGTCACAAGACAAGGAATTAATTGTGTTATTGAACAAATGATATACATTTTTAGGACCTTCATCACAGGTCCTGTGGAACTGAGAGACAAAAAATCAATGGGCAAGGTTATTCAAGGGTCAGCAGGCCAAGTTAAAGGCCTAAGAGAAATTCGAACTCCATGAATTCAGAGTGGAGACAGGAGGGCAAAGAGTGATCTAAAGTGGAACATCCCCCACCCCGCCACTACCAGTCCCTCCAACCAAGACCAGAGCAGAATTTACAAATCCCATCTGTGCTTGATAACAGACAGTTTGGTCTTCACACAGAAGATGCCATCACAATGTGTGTAGTACAAAGATGCTGAATGGAATAGATGTAGAATAGACCTGGCAGCTCAAGAGTTGGCACCCATAAGCCACCATGAACCACCAACACAGCAGAATTGCGGACAATCAGAATCTTTAACCTCATGATCTGACATATCCATTGCTTTACGATTTCCACCAAGTCAAGAAATCAATTCTGCTTCACTGAGTGAAGGGCAGGCAAGCAGAATCACCTAGCAAACCCAAAGATAAATATGTTGCCAGTTTAGAGAAGCTGCAATAGAAATATATGCATGCTAAGCAGCAGAAAACAGAATGCAATGGAAAGCACGCAGTGGACAGATTAAAGCAATCTCAACCAATGGACCAGATGCGGTCCTACCGTACCTGGCCATCACTGGTAGACAACAATTAAAACAGAAGATGAAGTGGCAGTTGCAACATCCCCATCCTCAATAATGGCAGGGCTGAGCATGTGACTGCTAATGACTGAATCATTCAACCAGATATTAACCAGATGTGTCAAATAGAAGGTCTGTCCTGGCTTACTCCTGAGATTCCCAGTCTCCACCCAATTTGAGTTGCTGGTGAACGCAGCAGGCCAGGCAGCATCTCTAGGAAGAGGTACAGTCGACGTTTCCGGCCGAGACCCTGAAACATCTACTATACCTCTTCCTAGAGATGCTGCCTGGCCTGCTGCGTTCACCAGCAACTTTGATGTGTGTGGCTTTAATTTCCAGCATCTGCAGTATTCCTGTTGTCTCCACCCAATTTGATTCACTTCACATAGTTCTTAAAAAAAAACAAAAAAAAAAAACAGCTGAGAGCATTGGTTAAAATGAGGCTAACATCCCAACTATGGTAATAAAGACCTCAACTTCAGGCCTGGCTGATCCTCTAACCACACTATTCCACTACTCCGGCATCTACTCTTTCTCTGGCCATGCTCTTTGCATTACTACCATTGAGCAGCAGGTACAGGAGCCTTGGGCCCCATCAGGTTCAGTAACAGTTATTATCCTGCAGTCAAAAGGTTCCTGAACTAACATGGATAACTTCACTCACTTCATCACTGAACAGACTCCACAACCTATTAATTCACTTTCAAGGAGTCTACAACTCACTTTCTCAGTATTATTTATTTAGTTGTTATTGGCACCAGTTCTGCTTTTGGCAGATGGAGCAGAGGTGCTCGATGAAGTGGTCCCCCAACTTACAATGGGTTTCTCCAATGCAGAGGAGGCCACATTGGGAGATCCACTAAAAGCGGAACTTCCTGTGGCCAAACATTTTAATTCTGATTCCCATTCTGACATGTCTGCCCATGGCCTTCTCTTGTGCCATGATGAAGCCACCCTCAGGGTGGAGGGGCTACACCTTATATTCTGTCTAGGTAGCCACCCACCTGATGGCATGAATATCGATTTTCCTTCCAGTAGAAAAACAATTCCCTCCCCCTCCCCTGTTCTATTCCCTACTCTGGCTTCTTAGCTCTTCTCACCTGCCTATCCCTACCCCCGGTGCCCCTCCTCATTCCATTTCTCCTCAGGTTCACTCTCCTCTCCTATCAGATTCCTTTCTCTTCTGCCCTTTACTTTTCCTACCCACTTGCCTTCATCTATCACCTTCTAGCTATCCCCTGCTCCTCCCCCATGCGCCCACCTTTTTATTCTGGTGTCTTCCTCTTTCCTTTCCAGTCTTGAAGTCTCTGCTTGAAATGTCAATTATTTCCATGGATGCTACCTGAGCTGCTGAGTCCTCCAGCATTTTACACATGCTGTTTTGAAATTCCAACATCTGCAGAATCTCTTGTATTTACACTTAGCAATAACCTATTCACTAGTGCCCAGTCTAGATTTCACTAGCCACTAAATTATCCCAAGCATGAAGGCATGTTGTAATACTTAGGTCAATTGAAGTGAAAGTGGGGAGAATAAAATGGATTAGCATGGCTGGTTGACATGGAATTGATGGACCAAAGGGCATGTTTCTGTGCTGCATCGTTCTATGATTTTAAATTGTAAAATGTACATGAGGGATTGTTAATAGAAAAAAGTTTTAGACTTTTTCTATAAACAGTGCTAAATACAAAACGATCTAACAGAAACAGTTGAGAAGGAGAAGATAAGTTCCTTTGAAGGGAAAAATTAGGTAAAGTATTTTGGGTAGCAAAAACTAAACCATGCAGAGTTGGAAAGTTTGCATTTTCTAGCAATGTTTTGGCATAACAACATGTCCAGACAGTTGCTAAGAAGCTTGGGAAGAAAAAAAACTTTTCCATTGGCAGGTTCTGCTTAGTTAAATCAATCTTCTAAAATACAATTAGACAGATGAATTTAAAAATATTGCTGGCTAATTTTCCCCCTGGCCTCAGGAAATATGGCAACAGAATAAAGCTGGGAACAGCTGGCTGCAGAAGTGCATCTTTGAGCTCTTGAGATAATAGAATCACAAAGAACCACTGGCTAATGGCAACTTACCCAAAAAGCACCTGTCTATGCTCTGCCCTGTTACCCCACAATTTTTCTAACTAATCTGGCACTACCATGCTATTGTCTGCAACCTGCTGACCCAACACTACCTTGAGCTTTCATCCATACAACTAGCTGACATCCCATTCCCAGAAAAAAAACTGCAGCCTTCTGATTCTGACTCTTCCTGTCAAAACTATTGCATTTATTAAGATGGGTGGCTATTCAGTGGAAGATCCTCTTTTGTGTGAAGGACCTTTGGAGTTTGGTAGTGCTACCATTCGCTCCACTACCACACTTCCCCAAATTAATGACCCGCCCATAGATGTGACCAAAAGCAAGCACATCTCTATTGAAGGCCGTACACTCAGTAGGGATCTGGCCACGGAACATCCACACTAATCAATGCAAAATAATATTATCCAAGTACACATGTTATCCTGAGATTTATTTTCTTGCAGGCATTCACAGAAGTACAATAGAATCAATGAAAAACTACACAAAGACTGACAAGCACCCAATGTGAAAAAGAAACTATGCATATACAAAAAAAAGTGTATATAAATAATACTGAAAATATTAGTTGTAGAGTCCTTGAAAGTGAGTCTATATATTGTCTTCAGTGATCAGTTCAGTGCTGTGGAGAGTGAAGTTATCCATGGTGGTTCAGGAAGCTGATAACTGAAAGGCTGGACTGGAATTCAAAGTAGTACATGCGGTTTTGCAGATTTCCCAGATCCTGACATACAACTGGATACTTGTGAGGGAGTGTCCACTTGCCTCACCAACATACTCGGAGTCTGATTGTGTCTTTGATCATGTTGTAATAAACAGCATGCAGATGACCAATGAAGTTGGGATAGTGCAAGATCTGCCACATTGGGGCCAATAAATCAGTACTGGTATTATAAAACACTGGGAGTATTTATATTGAAATTTAAGCACGCAAGGAGGTAACACCCACAAAATGCTGCAGGAACCCAGCACACAAGGCAGCGTCTATGGGAAAAAAAAAGTACATTTGACATACTCTTTTCCACTGAGGCTGCCTGGCCTGTTAAGTTCCTTCAGTATTTTGTGTGTGTTGCTTGGATTTCCAGCATCTGCAGATTTTCTCAGATCATCTGCATCTGGTGATATAAAGGTTTCATGATTCTTTTTGCAGTCTCTTTTTGCTTAAAAAAAACACTATAGATTTTAAGCAACACACAAAATGCTGAAGGAACTCAGGCAGGCGGCATCTGTGGAAAAGAGTAATCAGTCAATGTTTTGGCCTGACAACCTTCATCAGGACCTGATGCAGGGTCTCAGCCCGAAACGTCAACTGGTTACTCTTTTCCATAGGTGCTGCCTGGCCTGATGAATTCCTTCAGCATTTTGTGTATATTGCTTGGATTTCCAGCATCTGCAGATTTTCTCTTGTTACAGATTTTATAAAACATCTTTGTGAAAATGTACAAGACATTTAAAATGGAAACTAGCAACATCTATTTGTATGTAACGAACAGGCAATGGTATATAGCACTTTAGCTAGCACAGGTAAAAACAAAAGACAACAAAACAACACGTTTTCATACTCTGAAGCATCACTTACCGTGGTGACATATCGAGTGTGAAATTCTGTGGCTTCTCTGAGAAATGTTAATCCAGGATGCACATTCACCACATCCTACAAAAGGAAACCAACAGCCATTCAAACAATTCAGTTCTTATCAAGCCAATTTGCTTTATAACCTTTTGATCTTAAACAGGGTGCACCGTAAATGCTGTAGAGCTCAGAACTTGGTTAGGGTGAGAACTAGGTAGAGAGGACAAGGCTGCTTTATAGCTTCAATTTAAATTTCATATAAACAAGGTATTTAACATTGAAGTACAGTATATATTTTTTATTTACAACAAATATTAAACAACACACAAAAGGAACAGATAGATCATACACTAGCTGCATGCTCACTGAAAGGTGGGGAAAGCCTGTTTTTGTTTGTGTAGAAAGGTCAATATAATTGATCACATTTACAAAAAGCACGACAACATCGGATGAACCTATATGGAACAAATCAGCTAGAAAACAATGTTTGGGGAAAGCAATGAGAAAGCCATGGAAAATTTATAGAAACAATATAGATGAATTCCTACATTACTTCTGAGGAAATGAACATCAATTTTGCAATACCCATGTCTATTGAGTAGGACTGTCCCGGTGCATTAAAAATCTAATGTTAGAGTACTGGCCTACACCTCACTTTGGAAGAAAGCAGCTCGAAATATATGGTGAACTGTGATAAGTAGCCAAATTCTTACTAGATATTAATTGTCTTTTTTCCTGTGGAATGAATAAATTTTGAAAGGTCAGAATCAGAATTACGTTTATTTTCACTCACAGAAGTCATGAAGTTTGATGTTTTGTGGAAGCAGTACAGTGCAGGCATTGCAATTTACTACAGGTTATAATAAATAAATAGTGCGAAAGAGCTAAGTGGTACTCATGGACCATTCAGAAGTCTGATGGCAGAGGGGAAGAGACTGTTCCTAAAACATTTGAGTTTGGGCCTTCAGGCTCCGGTACCTCCTCCTCGAAGGCACTAATGAGAAGTGGGAGAGTCCCAGTTGGTGATGGTCCATCATAATGGATGCTGCCTTTTTGAGGCACCACATTTGGAAGATGTCCTCAATGGTGGGGTGGTTTATGGCCATTATGGAGCGGTTTGAGTTTACAACACTAAAGCATGGGTTTCCAACCTTCTTTATGCCTCAGATCCATACTTTAAACAAGGGGTCTGTGGATCACAGGTTGGGAACCCCTGCTCTAAAGCCTCTTATGATTCTGAGCATAGGCTGGTGGTGATGCAACCAGTCAGAATGCTCTCTATAGTACATTTATAGAAATTTGCTGCAATCTTTGGTGACATACCAATTCTCCTCAAATTCCTGATGAATTATAGTTGCATCATGCCATTGACATGATTGCATCAATATGCTGGACCCAGGATAGATCTTGAGATATTGATGCCCAGGAGTTTTCAGTTGTGCAATGTTTGGGAAGGATTCATTTTCTTCCAAACCCAGTAAACACTCCTCCTTACTTTCACAAAATAAACATTTGCTGTCTAATTGAAGGTTGATTTCTCCATATCCATTTTGTCAACAGACAACATGGTTTACTTATTTCTCCAATACTAAAAAGTTGCTGAACTGTACTTTTGTATTAAACAATATTGCCAAGGGAAAAATCTGACCTTGAAAGTTGCATTGATTAAGATGGTATGTTTACTTACAAATTGTTTCCATGCATTTTAAATGGAAAGGTGAGGCTCCACTCAGAAACCTAACCACCCTGAATGAAGCAATATATAGAACACATAAATCAATGCTTTAAGGGTTACCAAAAGAAATTGATTTCACTCTGAACGGATTTTTATTTCATTTATCAAAACAGTCAGATCAAATGTCACCAGCTCATGTTGCAAAAAGAAAGATCAAATGCCAGAATTAATTATTTCACTGAAATAACTTTAACACTCTCCCTGTCAACTGCTGGTTTGATGGCAGCATCCACATCTTACAAAATATTGGTAGGTGAGAAAGGTACAAGACAAAAATAGGCACAAAAAAAAAAAAAAAAAAAAAACACTAGATCCGTCTAACTTGCATTTCTAATTTCAAAATCAGGGCCATTTCAATAAAAGGAGGGATGCTCAGGGAAGTTTTTTTAAAAAAAGAAATGCAAGATCTACATCATTTTTGAACTTGTTCTCAAAGTTTGTGCTATTATGATGCACATTCTTCAGTTTGTTCCATTTGAACTTTAGTTTAGGAACAAGACACAAAGTATAGTCAAGTCAAATTTATTTAAAAAGCACATTTAAAAACAACCCATGTTGACTAAAGTACTATACAAACCATAACAGGTAGCTAAAATCGCAAATACAAGAAACACAGATGTTATCAAGGCACACAGCTTATAGGCACAAAATAAACAACACACAAGCCTAGGCACAAGCCAAAAGTCAGCCACATCAGGAAGATTGAAAAGCAAGTATAGACTTAATAGGATTATACACTCAGTGTCCACTTTTTGGTACACCCTTACACCTGCTCATCAACGGAAATATCTAATCATCCAATCACATGGTAGCAACTCAATGCATAAAAGCCTGCAGGCATAGTCAAGAGGTTCGGTTGTTATTCATATCAAACATCAGAATGGGGAAAAAATGTAATCCAAGTAACAATGTGAATTGATTGTTGGTGCCAGATAGAGTGGTTTGAGTATCTCAGAAACTGGTGGTAGCCTGCGATTAATCGATTTATTTATTTATTTTAAACATACAGTCTCTGGAGTTTAGGATTTATAGAGAGTGGTACAATAAACAAAAAACACATCCAGTGAGCAGCAATTCTGTGGGTGAAAACGCCTTGTTAATAGAGGTCAGAGGAGACCAGCCAGACTGTCTCAAGCTACAAGGTAACAGCAACTCAAGTGTGTTACAACAGTGATGTGCAGAAAGAGCACCTCTGAAAACTCTGAAGCGAATGGGCTACAGCAGCAGAAGACCACAAACATACACCCAGTGGCCACTGAGTGTATTTTCTGCATTATACTATGTTGTCAGCAATGAATTGCCTCAAACAGCAAGGGTTATTTTAATGAAGTAGAATGTGGCATCAGTGAAGGCTATTGGTCTTATGGGCAGATAGATGCCTACAGAAATTAGATGTATTTTCTGCATTGTGGAAGCTTGACAAAAGTGTTGTCGCTCCCTGAATCAAGTGTTTCATGATAATATATCAATAAAACTGCAACATTATGCTAATACGTACTGGAGAAAACCTCTGGCCTCCTCTACAGAAGCAACACAGAAACCACAGCACCCCCATGAAATATAGTTTTTAACTTCCACTTCCCCACCCTGCCAAATATCTAATTTTCTCTTATGAAGTATATTTACACCAAATCAAATGTCATTCTATGTAAATAGAATGAGGATGTAAAAATTTTTGCAGCATTTTACTCTAGGATGTATCAATAATTTGCAGTAAATTCTATGTCAGTCTTCTTGCATCCAGAAACAGACCATTTTATAGAACACCAATCATACCCCACTTCTCTTTACTCATTGAAAACTGATTGCTACCTACAAGGCAGTTATTCTCACAGCACTGACCTAGACACCTTGACAAGACCCTTTCACTGCATTGTCCATAGGCAGACTTCCTAAACTTGCATTTCATATGCATCCAATATTCGAATAATTCATGTTAGCTTACAGTTGAACATGGAATTCTTTAAGTAGTAAACATTTTACATTTAAAGTGTCTTCAGAACTCCTAAGTGTCCAAATTATTTTATAGTCAAAATCAAATGAATATGATGCAGAGATTTTACTATATATCCATATTTATAAGTATCACACAAATATGATAGATAAATGTGTGAGCACTGTAGGTTGGTGATTTATCCTTAAGACATGGAACCTTCCCTTTATCATTTCCAAGGAGATAGTTCATGTCTACTTAAAAGGACAGCATATAACATATATGCTTCATCTAAAAGGTGTTACTTCCAACATTATACACCCACAAAACTGTATTTAAATGCAGAATGGGGTATGTGCTCAGAGCCTAGGTGAGGTTTGGTTGGTAGTAGATGACTGCTGGAATCTCTCAAAAGAAAAAAATGGATAAAAATACATTTCATTCTTCTCCAGAATGGTTCACGGTATTTAATTTCCTTGAACCTACTTTAATATACATCTTGTGCAAATTGGTTATACCTTGACTCATTAGTTGAATAACTATACAGCTTGGGCAACTATCAGCAACACAAAATGTATACTCCAAAGCATTTGAGACATCAGAGTAGTTAAGCCTGCTGGTTATTGCTCCCCTTCCAACTTTAGATTATTATTTATCAAATCACACAATTTTTCAGTCTAACAAACTACTTTAAAATGAATTTAAAAGCATGGAACAACAGGAATTCTGCAGATGCTGGAAATTCAAGCAACACACATCAAAGTTGCTGGTGAGCGCAGCAGGCCAGGCAGCATCTCTAGGAAGAGGTACAGTCGACGTTTCAGGCCGAGACCCTTCGTCAGGACTAACTGAAGGAAGAGTTAGTAAGCATGGACATGGTTTAAAAAAAGAAAACAAATTAAGAATGTTCTCAAATTGCTATGAAAAGATAAGGGCAATCAATGAAATAACCTTCATTTATTTCTACCATTATAAAGAATAAGTTAATTAGTCAAATTATTCTTTACATAGATTAGCAATGGTAAAATCTCAAAATATATTCTCATGAAAAAAAAAAGGTCACAAAACAGCACCTGTATCAATGGAATGAAGTCTTCTTGCTCCAAGTAGTTACATCCAGGTTTTGACAGAAGATACAGGAATTTAGAAGCGTCATCATGGCAGTTTTGCAATACCCTAAAATTTTCAAGATATTAGTGATATAGTTTTAAAACACATTTCCATCGGATGCCTCAAAAATTAATTAGTCAACAGGCCACGCAGCTTTAAGTTTGTATTTCAGCACAATACCTAAAACACAAGGGATTCTGCAGTACACCGCCCCCCCTCCCCAGCAGTCTGATGAAGGGTCCCTGCATGAAATGCTGACTGTTTATTCCTTCCATAGAAGATACCCAACCTGAACAGAGTATACGATGAGACAAATGCATATCCACAAGCACTCCACGAGCTTGACACCATTCAGCAAGGCACCACACTGGATTTGTTCCCCATTTACCATTCTAAACATTCATTTTCTCCACTACTGATGCACAGTGGCTGCAGTGTGCATCACTTACAAAATGCACTGTAGTCATTTACATATACTATTTTGACAAATGTGACCCCAATCACCATGGACAAAGACAGGAGAAGGGTAGGAACATCACTACTTGAATTCCTCATCCCCAAAAATGCACAATATATTGACATAGAATTATAGTCACTGCCTTTCATTTCTTATGCCTGTATCCTGGAATCCCCTGCCAACGATATGAGTGAACAGCTTGACCAGAAGAAATGTAACAGTTCAAGATAACAATTCACCACTCTACTCTCAAGGAGAAATGGGAAAGAACAATAAATGCTGGCCTTACTAGCAGTGTTCATATGCTTCAAAACAAAAGTAAAATTTGATATATTGTGCAAACCTAGGTGAGTGAACATCTCCAAATCAAATCAACCCAAATGTATCTTTGAAAAGAGAAATATTGGGGAAGTGTACATTTCACCTCTACTAGATAGGAAAAGGTAATACGATAAATATCTATGATTATGGCCAGCATTTTTGAAATTTAACTTTTGGTTGATTGATGCACTGATTACAACATGTTATGACATCAAGTGTCTCAGACGATAATAACTGTACATTTGATGCTGAAATTGTTTCTGGTTAGAAGGGAAGAAATAATACAAACTTATCCTTTCTCACATTTTCCATTCATAAACACTTGCAACAGATCCAAGAGAAAGCACATGTTCAGGTTTTGCTAGGACTCAAACCCATGATTGAATGCGTGTAAATATTATCTGATTTAACACTGGAACAGCAATTTTGATGAGCCAGAAAATCCTGGTATCAAAAGGAATAGCTTTTGCCAAAAGAGAGCACCTCAGGAGTCGGCTGGGGTGATATATATTTTACTTCCATGTCCCATTCCCATTCTGATATGTCTATCCACAGCTTCCTCTACTGTCAAGATGAAGCCACACTCAGGTTGGAGGAACACCACCTTATATTCCGTCTAGGTAGCCTCCAAACTAATGGCATGAACATTGACCTCTAACTTCCGTTAATGCCCCTCCTCCCCTTCATACCCCATCCCTTATTATTATTTAAAAATCTTTTCCCCTTTTTTCCCTCCTTCTATCCCTCGCACTATAACTCCTTGCCTGCTCTCCATCCTCTGGGATCCCCTCTCCCTTTCTTTCTGCCTAGGCTTCCCGTCCCATGATCCTCTCCCTTCTCTAGCCTTGTATCCCTTTTGCCAATCAACCTTCCAGCTCTTAGCTCCATCTCTCCCCTCCCCCTTTCAAATCTCTTACTATCTCTTCTTTCAGTTAGTCCTGATGAAGGGTCTCGGCCCGAAATGTCAACTGTACCTCTTCCTATAGATGCTGTCTGGCCTGCTGTATTCACCAGCATATTTTGTGAGTTGCTTGAATTTCCAGCACCTGCAGATTTCCTCGTGTTTGCGTTTTTAACCTCATGAATTTATTAACTCACAATTCTTAAATTAGGCAGCCCAAATGCTATCCAAACAAAATTTTGAAAGTAGAACAAAATAACTACCTACTCTGAAAGGTGGTTACAATCAGAAAAATCCAGAAATTAGCAAAATGCAACACACAGAAAATGCTGGAGGTACTCAGCAGGTCAGGCAACAGTCGACATATGGACTAAACCCAGATAAAGGATCTCGACCCAAAATGTCAACTGATTATTCCTCTCCATTGATTCTGCCTGACCTGCTGAGTTCCTCTAACAACTTGTGCCTGTTGCTCAAGACTTCCAGCATCTCTTGTGTCTCTAAGCAAAATAGTGTTATGGTAGAGTCTAATTTTGCTGATATTCATATTTTTTTTCTTTTAAATCATTCACATCACAAGAGCACACTGATAAGCATTCACATTCAGGAATGTGTATTGTTTTCAAATTTTTATTTAAGATAATCAGAAAAAATCTAAAATCTAATATCTAAAAAAAGAAATTTAGTTTATTTGTGTATTTCACTCTACTGCAAAAAAAAATTTCACAACATATCTGTGATATTAAACCCTACTCTGCTTTTCTTACAAGTTTGTGGTCAGAAACTTGACAGAAACTGGAAAATTCCCTGCATCAATATTTAATTTCAAATACATGCTCTTTCAGACAAAAATAGTTGCATAATTTTTGTTTTCGCATGATCTGCCTTCAAACTTCAGCTTCAAAAAGGTGATTCAAAATTTGAAATAAAAGCAGCACTTTTCTACTGTGCTGCTGCACTGTCAAAAACTGATGACATAAACTGAGAATTTTAATTATGGACTCCAAAAGGTCCTTTTCTCAATTAATTACCAATAAACTAAGCAGAAAGGAAATCAAGAACTCTGTACTAAAAGTTACAATTAAAGGCAGAGGAACGAGCAGGAGAACAAAACACTTACTTTCTCCATGTTGCAACAAACTTATGGACAGACACACATCCTGTTCTTTCCCCACCAGCAGCACAAAACAACGGGGCTTTCCAATACAGTGGGCAATCACATACCTTTTAAATGAATAAAAAAGCTTTTTGTTAAGCCAGTAAATTTAATGTCTCATATAGAGACGTTACAATGAATGATTGAAAGCAAAGGAAGCAAATAACTTAGAAAAATAACTAAAAATACTCATTAATAAACTTGAGTATACAGCATCTTTATGAAATCAGAATTGAAGACCTTTAAGGATTTGGCCACTTTAGAAGACAAAGATATTCAAAGTGAATTTGTATCTTTGCATTTGGTACTCATTGATTTCTTGCTAGCTCCCTCCTTCTATGCTCCATAGATAACAGATGAAATCCAGTTTATTTGGTTCAATGAAAAGATGCTAAAACAATGCATGCCTAAACTCCTGACTGGATGCTAAAGCAGAGTAAGAAATCATATAAAATGATTTGCTTTATGAAATTTATTTTAGATGAGCTGATGTACTTTTCCCCAAAAAGGAAAATACTAAACCCAACTATGAAGACTATGGTAAGGTTAGATTAATTAGTTATAATAAGCTACTTCTCCATTACATTGAGTACTATGGCCTTCAAGGAACAGCAGTGTTAAATCAGAGCACTGTGGTACAGCAGTAGGAGCTGCTACCACCTTACAGCTCTGGAAACCCAGATCTGATTCTGACCTTGGGTCCAGGTTACAAAGTAGGGTTCTATGAACTGTTAAATTGGACAGTTGAAAATGCAGCCACAGAGTTCCCAGGCTGCAGAAGCTAACTGCAACCCAGCAGCAGCAAGCAAGCCTACATAGCCAAATGCTTGTATGTATAAGCTGTATACAACTGACGGGTTGGTAATCTGTGGAAGACCTATAATTCGCACATTCTCCTTGTGACCAGGTTTCCCCCCCCGGTGTTCATCCCACAACAATTTCACATGTCCAATGATGATTGAAAACCTGTAATGTTAAACTCTCATTGTAAATTGCCCCTAGCATGAAGGCGAGAGGTAGGGGAATTGATGGGAAAACTCAACAGGATTAGTACAAACAGATACATGATGAGTAGTGCAGACCTCAGACTTCCTCTTATATCCCAAACAGGTTAATGGCAAGACTCAAAATGAAATTGATGGGCATGTGGGAGAACACAAGTTGCATAGTTACAGGGAAACAATGAGAGGGGAAATGATACTAAAGGAAATGATCTTTCCTTTAGTCATGCATAATTTTTCTTGTACTTTATTGACACAGAAAGGAGGCCCAAAGCCACCTTCTGTGTTAATAAAGTACAAGAAAAAAAAGCGTATGGTCAAGTTATAAAGCAGAGCATTTTGCCTATTGTGGCTGTGCTGGCGAATAATATACCTCAACTGATCTTACTTTCAGCATTAGATCTGTGGACCAACGTTAGTGTTTTGAGACCAACCTTTTTTAGTGCCCCTTGTGCTTCTGCTTCTACCATCACCCCGGCAGGGTGTTCCATGCACCCACCATTGTCTGTATAAAAAAAATACCTCTGACATTCCCCCCAATACTTTCTTCCTATCGCTGTAAAATTATGCCCCCTCGTATTATAATTTCCGCATAGGAAGTCCAGGATCGTACTAAAGTAACAACCAGAACTGGATGTAATAACCAAGATGTGGTTCCACTTGCGCTGCATAGGGTTTCAACACAACTTCCCTGCTGTTATATTCAATACTGTAACTAATATAGGAACATTTTTTTTTGACTTGGATTATTAATATGTCCAGCTATCTTCAAAGACCTGCAGCAAAATACTTCAAGGCCAATCTGACTTTCAGATATTCTAGTTTCCTCATTTACTGCACATTTTTTGACTTGTTCTACCTCCCAAATGCATCAGTTCTACTGTATTCAACCCAATCTATACACTGTTGAAATACAGTTCCACTTTTTAAATTTTCATTTCCCCACACCTCTTCCATCAAATATTTTTATTTTTCTCCACGTTTCTACCTAAATGACCTAATCTATACCCTCCTGCAATGTGAAGTTTTCCACCCGGTGGCCACAGTTCATTTATATACCATTTGTAAATTAGACAAATGTGTGAAGCATATTGAAGTAAACATTTGTGATCTAGCACAAACAAAATTCATTCCTATTCAAAATTACAATAAAGTTTGTGATAAAATGAAACTAGATTAGGGTGGAATTGGAGGAAAAAGGGAAACCAATAAAAACTCAAAATGCAATTAGGATTATCTTCAAATTCTCCAGGTGACGAAGCTAAAGTTTAATTTTCCACAAACTGACAAAAATCATTTAACAAAGTGACATTGTCTTTCATAAGAACCAGTCGGGCTTAACAAACTAACATACAGTCAAATTTATTATCAAAGTACATACCATATACTACCTTGAGATTCGTTTACTTGCAGGCATTTACAAGAAAAAAAATACAAAAGACTTTACGAAAAGCTATACGTAGACAAAGACTGACAAACAAAGACCAATGTGCAAAAGGCAAAATGTGCATGTCTCTCAAGTTACTTTTTAAAAAAGTATAACTTAATATGATATTAGCTAGTAATGAAAGCAGTAAAATGTGGAAACACAGCAGACCAAGAAGCAACTGTGGCAAGAGAAACAGAATTAATATTTTAAGATTGAAGACCTTTTGTAGGAAGTGGGAAAGAACATAAATTATGAGAAAATGAGGAGGATAGATTGGATAAAGGGAACATCTCTAATTGGATGAGGACAGCCATGCCCCGGGGATAACTTTTTGAACAGGTTATCCTGCTGATAGTAAATGAGGGAGTCGGAGAGAAATAAAACAATCTTTTAATAATCTGGTGTTTGTGAAATGCATGAATGTGAGAAATACCCAGCAGGTCAAGTTGTGCAGAGAAAGAAAATTGAACTAATGTTAAGGATTGATGACCTCCAATAGAACTGGCCAGAAATCAGGAAAAAGTGAGCTACCCGAAGCATTTACATTCTATAAGAATCTGGAAGGCTGCAAATTGCCTTGATGGAAGCTGAAGAACCGTTTCTCAAGCTACATTAGGCTTAACAGTTCAGGAGTGGAGAATTAAAGTGGGAGATAACTATAAGGTCAGATCACCCCTGCGGACTGATTGTTGAGGCTCTGCAAGGCAATCAGCAAGTCAGCATTTGGTTTCTCCATTCTGAGGAGATTACATTGTGATCACTGAATGAAGTACACTCAGCTTGAAAAAGTGTAAGTGAATTGTTTTGTTATCTGAAAGATTTGTTTCCAATGGCTTCTGATTTTGTTTCTGCTTTCCAGTGATCTGCAGTTACTTTTGACTTTCATATTAGCTAGTGACATATGGTATTTTGATATACAAAAAATTGCACATGAAACATTCAGAAAAGGACACTATGAAATAACAAAATTTCACTAAGTGCTAAATAAAAACTTACTTTGGCAATTTTTCCCATGTCTTCCAAGGTAGCCTTTTCATTTTCAAACTGAGTAAACACATTTTCTATCCTGGCAATTACTGCATCTACATTGAGAGTCTTCTTGGGGCATCCTTGAGGAAAATAGAACTTCGGAATGCACTCGCTCAGTGTCGGGGGCAAAAGGTTCTCTTTCTTTGTTTGAATCTAACAGAAATAAATAACAGACATTTAATTCATGCACACACACAAGGCAAGCCACTTGGACATCAAATGTACTACTTCAGTAAGACTAATAATTATGGGTTATAATAGAGTCTATCATGTATTCTTTCATGAAACAATACAGCATAAAATGCTTTAAATCAGGGGTCCCCAACCTTTTTTACACCATGGACTGGTTTAATATTGACAATATTCTTGCGGACCGGCCAATGGGGGGGGGGGGGGGCGAGGGGGGTGGATTTAATCACAACTGGAGTATAGGTGATAAGTCAACTATAAGTCACTTATAAGTGGCTAATACACTGAATTTCGTTTCTAAAAGGGTTTATCTAACGAATTTAATATTATGCACACAGCGCATATTTTCTTTGCATGAATGTAGTGGTAAGTCAATTATAAGTCGCAGAGATACGATGCTGGAAATGGAAGCAATTTTTTCAGTGCTTTCGTGGCTATCTCAGGATATTCAGCCTTGACTTTGATCCAGAATGTCGGCAGAAATGTTATGTCAAACATACTTTTCAGCCCACTGTCATTTTCACGCTCGAGGAGTTGATCTTCGTCCCGTGCTGACATGGATGATTCACCGGGGACATTCACAAGTGGGTCACGGACCCATTCCTTTGCACGTCTTGGGTCATTTGTGGTTGGGAAGTAACGCTCAAATTCTGTCGACAGCGAAGATAAGTGATCGCGCACCAGCCGTGAGAAGGATGGTGCAGCCTCAGTCTCTCCCAAGATCCCAGCTAATGTTGGGAACATGTCAAATATGCCCCTGTCCACTCGCCATCCCCATAGTTCCAGTTTGGCTTTGAAAGCAGACACTTTATCTGCCAACTTGAAGATGGTTGTCATTGTCCCCTGAAGTGACAAATAGAGCTCATTGAGCAGGTTGAAGATGTCACACAGATAGGCGAGTTTTGCTATCCACTCCTTGTCACTGAAGTGGGCTGCCAGTGGTGATTTTTTTCCCTGAAGGAAATCTCTGTAGATGCTCTCTTAACTCAAAAACCCTGGTCAGGGCTCTCCCCCTTGAAAGCCACCTGACTTCAGTGTGTAAGAGAAGGCGTTTGTGCTCTGCATCCATTTCCTCGCAAAGCTGCTGAAACAGACGTAAGTTAAAGGCTTTTGCTTTAATGTGATTGATAACTTTAACAACGTCACTCAATACGCTTTTAAGATCAGGTGACATTTTTCAGATAGCCAGCATTTCCCAGTGTATAGACTGGCATTTGGGAGCAACCTCTGACTCGGGTAGTGAAATCAGACAGCTGTCCAGTCATAGCTGCAGCCCCATCTGTGCATATTCCAACACAGAATGACCAGTCCAGTTTGCCTGACATGTAGTCATTCAAAGACTTGAATAGTTCTGCCCAGTTGTGTTAGTTGGCAAAGGTAGTACACAAAACATATCCTTGTGCACATCGTCTTGAAATATATATCGCACATAAACCAGCAGTATTGCCTTGTTGTTGACATCGATAGACTCATCGACCTGGATAGCATACCATGGTGACGCGCTAAGCCGTTCCAATAGCTGTGCTTCGATGTCCTCTGCTATAACATTGATTCTCCTTGAAACTGTGGTAGCTGAAAGAGAAACCTGTGCCATCTTGTTAGCTGCAGCTTCTTCCAACAGTTCACGGCACAGGTCCTTGGCAGCAGGCAGAATCAATTCTTCACCAACAGTGAAAGGCTTCTTAGCCTTTGCAATACGGCTAGCCACCAAGTATGACGCTCTCAGAGCAGCAGCATTTGTGGAAGTGGTGGCTCTCAGCACTTGCTTCTATCCCGCTCGCTCACATTTTTTCCGCTCAAAAACACTCAATGAATTTGTCTTAAGTGCAGGGTGCTTGGACTCAAGGTGCCAAAGCAGTTTTGAGGGCTTCATTGCCTCATTAGACAGCTTGTCTCCACATATAACACACAGGGGGCTCGGAGCATGCGAGTCACTGGTCACAATAAAGCCACATTTTATGTACAACTCGTCGTATTTTCTGTTGAAGGAAGCGTTTTTTTTTTTGCAGTCTCGGCCTCAGCTGTCTCTGCGTTATTACCGTTAGGCCTTTTATGTCCCCTACCACCTCTTCCAAAGAAACTCTCAAGCGACATTTGTTTTTTTTCATTCATCGAGTAGTTGTAGGTTAATGACCGACTGATGACCTCATGTGCGTTCAAGTTCAACAGTAGACGTGACAAGGAATGAAGAAAAGTGCAGCTGACTCATATCGTTTCATATCGCCAAATCATATTGTTTCCTCGCGGCCCGGTAGCACATGCTTTGCAGCCCCGTGTTTGGGGACCACTGCTTTAAATGATCACTGATGAGCCAAGATTGCCTCAGAATTTTATATTTGTGGGTTAAATTTTGTGCCTAAGATTCAAGACAAAATCTATTGTCACATGCCTGTCGGTACTGAGGAAGTGATGGTCTGGTGGAGGTGACACCTTTTGGTTGAGATGTTCAGCCATAAAGATTAATTAATATTTTCTACATCGTATTAGCTCCTAAACTACTGTGATTTCAATATCTGCATAGTGCAAAAGACACAAATTAAACTTTCAAATTAAGGAAATCTAATCTGTAGCTGATTTTACCCCACTGTCCACCAAATTCCCAAAACTATGATTCACTGTCAGCTACAGACATCTACTTATCATCCTTTTTGTGCAGCACTTTGTTAAAGTCTACAATTTTAACCATTACTTCAGTCATGTTTGGGGGAAAAGTGACAATGCACCTTGGCTTAGCATCCACCTGTCAACCAAAGTACAGAGTGTTACATTACAATTGTACAGCGTCATGGCATAATCATATCCAAGAATTCTGTGCAAATTTTGGTGTCCTTATCTTAAAAGGGATCTGTTTGCTATAGAAGGGGACTGAAGATCATGACAAGTCCATGATGAACAGACAGTATTCTAGGGTTCTATTCCTTAGAGCTTAGAAGCTGAGAACATTGAAACATCAAAATTCTGGACAAGCTTGACAGAACAGATGCAGGAGAATACATCTACTAGCTGAAAAATCTAGAATTTTGGGCCAGACTTAAAAAAAAAAAAAAAAAAAAAAGAAATGGGCCATCTGGGACTGAAGTGTGGAAATATTTTTTTACCCAAAAATGGTAGGGATCATTGGAAATCCACAAACAGGGACTTCTTCACACAAAATCTATGTTGATCAACAAATGCCTATTTGCAACAATCCCATATGTCAGCATTTTACTGTAGTTTTCTCTGCCTTGGTAATCCAGGTGCTCATCTCGTTATCTCTTGAAAGCGTCTGCTATATCTTGGGCAAAGCATTATAGATTTCAACCACCCTCTGGGTGGAAAAAAAAGACTTCCCTAGATCCTCTCCAAACTTCTTACCCCAAACTTATTCTCCCATGTTTTTAATCAATCTGAAATGGAGAGAAGGTTTCCTATCTATTCAGTCCACATCCTTTATAATATTGTACATCTCACTTTCTGCCTCCTCTGTTCCAGAGAAAAGAAAACCCATTCCGGCCATTCTCCCTCATAGCAAAAACAGATCCAAAGACAACATCCCAGCACAAATCCAGGTCACTCGAGCTGTGTGACAGAATCCCTATTTGCTGTGCCACTCTGAAGCTCTTGAAAAGATTTTCATTTGGTTGAAAAACAGATGGCAGAATTTGTCTGAATAAATTGAAAGGGAGTGAGGCTATTAATTGAAAATAAGAAAATGCAAGCGCCAGCAGGACATGGAATGAAGATAGTCAAGAGTCAAAACAGTCCAAAGACAGCAAAAAAAAAGAGTAATAGTTTGTTAGCTTATTCTTTGGGAATCCCAAATAATATCTGATTTTCCAGGACTCTAGTTATTACACTCATTTTCAAGCTTAACTGGTTCTGTTTCATGCACACCCTTTAAACTCAATGACATTTATTATACCCCTTTGTAACATGTAAATTAAAATCAAAATTTAAAATATGGTGAGAAAAACATCCAATTGTCCAATGTGCTAGTCTGGTACTGAAAACCTGAGTATGCCAGATTAAAAGAATTTTACTATAGCAATTAATGCCTTAGATTCTTGACAGATATTAAATCCATTAAAAAGTAGTCAGTGCAGGAAGCAGCATTTTATGTAGACTTGTCTCTGACAAAAATTATTTTTCCAATAGCTTGTACAAGTTAAGAAGCTTACTCCGAGTTTTCTTGAACTGAGCTGCTCAAGAAACTTGCAAAGGATGTTCTCCATTTTCCCCATTTAACAGACATTTGGCAAGTACCCAGTGTTCCATCAACACTGCATGTACGTACAAATTTCATTCTTCCATTGGAAAAATAATACTTAACACCAATGTATTTGCAAAGAAATATAAATGCAATTGCCCTTAAAAATGATATCCTGTTACATGGGAGAGAATCTACAACATAACTGAATAACATTCTTCTTTCAAAACACTGATCAAATTTTCATTCATTACATTACGAGTTGTGATCATTAGCGTAGCAACACTATTGTTAACAATGTCTAAATACATATCACTACACATTATAAGAAAACTATTTCAAATTCTCCTATTTCCTCTTCATACACTGGTTTTTGTGTTATGATTCAACGTTATACTATAGCCTCACCATTCAGATCCACAATTTCACTTTGCTGAAAATGATTCTTTTATTTTGGTAGACACATTTCTCAATATTGCACATGAATTTAATGGCTTTTCAGCAAATAAGCAGAGGGAGAGCAAATGCATTCAAAAATCTTGGCAAAGGTCTATACTGACAAGCAATTATATCTGCACTTTAACAGCATACAGTATGCCAAAGTCAATTTAACACTCACATTGAGATTTATAGAATTTGGCCCATCTCCCACATCCCTTCGCTACTACAAACTTCCTTTAAAAAGATTATTTCCTGTGGCTAAGGAGGCAGGCAGACTTCAGCCCAATACTTTTTATAATAGATTGGATGGAGTGATTCCACATGTTGCAGTCCAGTAGCTTCATACTTGTTTTCAGATAAATGGGTCTGTCATCATCATTCACTTAGTTTGTCTATATCCCAAAGCCTCCTTGCATTCTCATCCATCTCTGCAATCCTACCTAGATTTCATACTGTCAGTAACCTTGGACAATTAGTGATGTTGAATGCAAAAAACTGGGGCCCCCAAATCATTGTAACTTCTGGTACCTTAATTCCTCCTTTTGCCCTCTGTACAGTACTAATTCTCTACTAGTACCATGCCAATACCGTGTTTTCTAATCTTGCTGATCAACCTGGTATGGGGTCTTATCAAACACCTTTTGAAAATTCAAGCTATTGGCTCTTCCATTCCAATAGTCATATCCTCAAACACTGGTACATTAATCAAACACACGTTTCCTTTCACGAATACACGTTTGCATTAGTTAGTACAATTACTATCATTTGAGACCTTCCGTTACTATACACTTAATTTTTGGCATTTTTCCTATCGCTGATGTTAGGTCTACACATTGGCAATCATCTATTTTCTCTCTCAATCCATTCTTAAAAGCAGGGTCACATTCACTATCCTTCAACTCACAGAAAATTCCAGAATCTATAGAATTTAGGAAGTGAATACAAAACCAAAAGTTTTGGAAACACTACAGGTTAGGCAACATCGGTGACAGATGACAACCAAAGCATTTACAATCCCCACATTACAACTTTAAAAACTCTGAGATGTAAATCATTGGTCTTTGGAACCAATCAGTTTAAGTCACTAGTTTTTGAGTACTCATTTATTTGTTTTAAAACTAATAGTTTATTTGTTCCTTATACTTGCTTGTCCTTTTGATTCCGATATAATTAGTTGGTTTTCTGTCATCTGTGACATTAGACACAAGTAACTGCTTATTTCTTATGGTATTACCTTATACCTCATCTTCCGGTCTTTTATTTTAGAGATACAGCAAGATAACCTGCCTTCCGGCCCAATGAGCCTGCTCTGCCCAATTACACCCATGCACTTGGGAAACCAGAGTACTTGGAGGAAACCCACGTGTTCTCAGGAAGAATGTACAAATTCCTTATAGACAGTGGCAGAATTCAACCTGGGTCGCTAATGGTATTTTTTTAGAATTTCAAACTCCTGAGTCTTCCTTTTGAATTAGTTTAATGCTTTGAAGTGTTAGTCTAACTTAGTGTTTACTTTTTAGCGAGGCATGCACATATCACATGATGACATTGCTGAATATACAAAGGAACAAGAATGCTTAATCAAACTCATGCATACACATGCATTCTAAATTGTTCCATTTAGGCTTAAAGATTTTATTGCTGTGGAGGGTTTCTTATCCTTGTGGGATAATGTTTTTCCTGACAAAAGAGATCACTCTGCTTGGCAGGTGAGACTTGTGGCTGTGAAAACCATCTTGGGTCTGGGGCGTCCTCCATAGTGGTTGTAGGAGTTGACAGAGACTACAGGAAGTGGTTCTGACAGCTCTAAACATTTTTTCTCTTCCTTTTTCTTCTGAGCATCTTGATATTGGGGAGGTGCAATTAGCTCATTGGAATACACTCTCATTAATCTTTCAATTGGTCCCTTCAAGATCTGATTTCTCCTTTTGGATTCTGCATCCACAACAGTATTCTTTCAATTCCTCTACTTTCATGTCTCTATTGATTTTTCTTTTTGGCCTTCCATTCATCTAGGTGGGCTTTGGTCTTTGCATCGACTTTTACAAGCAGCTTTTGGTATACCACTTGAAGTTCATGCAATACCTTAATGTATGCAGAGTAGATTCTGGTTCTTCATCAGGGTCAGATTTAATATTACCAGCATATATTATGAAAATTGTTAACTTTACAGCAGCAACACAATGAAATACATGATAAATAAATAGAGAAAAAAACTGAATACAGAAAATACATGTCTATTAAATAGTTGTTAAAATTAGTGAAAAAAAATCCACAAATAAAGTATTAAGACAGTGTTCAAGGGTTCAAAGTCCATTTAGAAATCTGATGGCAGAAGGGAAGTTGTTGTTCCAAAATTGCTGAGTGTGCGCCTTTGGGCTTCAGTACCTCCTTCCCACAAAAGCCAAATGCTGCTTACAACTTTCCTAAAACTGCTTGAACTCTTCCAGCTTAAAACAAACCCACATTTTCTAAGTAACTGCCTGATTAATATAATCAGAAACTTTGAGAAAGCTTCAGGAAAGTTGCAAGCATTTAGCTTTTGTGGGAAGGAGGTACAGAAGCCCAAAGTCACACATTCAGTGATTCAGAAACAGCTTCTTCCCCCTCTGCCATCCAATTTATAATTGGACATTGAACCCATGAATACCATCTCACCTTTCTTTAATTATTTCTGTTTTTGTACTTGTTAAAAATTTAACTATTAACATACAAATACACTGCCTATTGTGAACCTCAAGTTTAGCCAATCCTGTGGCATTCTCATTCTTATGAGTTTTCATTAACAGGTTACAGATTAGTGCTCTTTTTGAAACTGCAACTCTACTTTAACCCTTTTATCTTCTCTGTGCAGTCCATCTATTTTTGTCTGTCCAAGATACTCTTTGTATGTGTCCTACTTTGTTGCATTTTCTACAAGTTTCACCTTTAAATATGCATTGTCGAGTGTATGTGAGCCCCTGCCACAATGGCAACACAACCTGTTTGGTCACCTCCATCTAGATGCTGCTCACTAGATTTTGTTCACGCTCACTTTCATTCCTGACTACAACCCTGCCTGCGATTTCCACTGAAAAAGCAATTTCAACTGCTCTTTTAAACACAAGCTGTGCTTCAGTTAAAGCCGTTTCTGAATGCCTTCTTGTAAGATGAAATGATCTCAGTACATCATTAAGACCGCCACTTCAATCTCTCCAATTCAGCCATGTGTGCTGAAATGGACTCCCCTTCTTTTTGATTCTGTTTATGAAACCCAAGGCATTCTGCAATCAACAATAACTTTGGATCTAAGTGTTCCTGAATTACTTTGACAATATCAGCAAAGCTCATCTTGGATGGCTTTAACTGCTCCAATCAACTTTGAAGCAAATTATATTCCTTTAAATCCAATGAAGTCAACAAAATGGGTACTCATTTTTCATTGGCTATTTCATTTGCTTCAAAATATTGTTGAATTGACTCAGTATATATATTCCAGTTATCTTATTATAATAAAATGTCAATTTTGAGTAGCCAGCCATTTTTGCTTTTTAAAATTTTTACCCAATACTCAATCTTAATGAACCCATGAAATTCATTGTTTACTGCCCTTTTTAAAAAAAAACTTGATTATGTCTTCCTTTCTGAAGAACATGCACAGCTTTTCCTTTTTTAAAAACCATGCTGTTCCTTGCTGCGTTTTGTTTTTATTTTGAACATCTCGCTGCACTTCAACAGGTCAGCAGCTGTCTATGGTTCATTTTAAAAATACCTCATTATCATTTATGTTTCACAACTTCAAAAACATCAATCAATTCAAAGTAAGGCTGAAATGTAGGTCTAACTTCATGTTTACTTTTTAGTGAGGCACACATCTATTACGTGGTAGCATGACCATGCATTTATACGTACAGTGTCTATAAAAAGTATTTGGCCCCCTTGGAAGTCTTCATGTTTTATTGTTTTACAGCATTGAATTACAGTGGATTTAACTTGGCTTTTTTGACACTGATCAACAGAGAAAGACTCTTTCGTGTCAAAGTGAAAACTGATCTCTAGAAAGTGATCTAAATTAATTGCAAATATAAAACACAAAATAATTGTTTGCATAAGCATGGGCTCCCCTTTAATATGACAACACTAAATCATCACTGGTTCAGCCAATTGGTTTTAGAAGTCACATTATTAGTTAAATGAAGATCTGTTTTTGGAGACCCATGTGCAATCAAAGTGTTTTAATTGACTGTGGTAAAAATACATCTGTATCTGCAAGGTCCAACTGCTGGTGAGGCAGTACCCTGGCAAAAACAACACCATGAAGACAAAAGAACACTTAAAGCAACTCCATGAAAAGGTTATAGAAAAGCACAAGTCAGAAGATGCTAGAAAATTTCCAAGTCACTGAATATCTCTTGGAGTACAATTAAGTCAATCATCAAGAAAAGGAAAGAATATGGCACAGCTGTAAATCTGCCTAGATCAGACCATTCTCAAAAACTGAGTGACCGTACAAGAAGGTGACGTGAGGAAGGCCATCAAGAGATCCATGACAATTCTGGGGTAGTTACAAGCTTCAATGGCTGAGATGGGAGAGACTGCGCATACAACTGTTTAAGCAACTATGTAACTGTTGCCCCGGTGTTTCACAAGTCGCAGCTTTATGGGAGAGTGGCAAAGAGAAAGCCACTGTTTGAAATAAAACTCACATGAAATTTGGCTGGAGTTTGCCAGAAGGCATGTGGGAGAATCTGAAGTCAGCTGGAAGAAGGTTCTATGGTCTGATGAAACCAAAATTGAGCTTTTTGGCCATCAGACTAAATGCCATGTTTGGAGTAAGCCAAATGTCGCACATCATTGAAAACATACCATCCCTACTGTGAGGTGTGGTGGTGGCTGCATCATGTTGGGATGCTTCACTCCAGCAGGCTTGTAAAGGTAGAGGGTAAAATGAATGCAGTAAGATGCGGCGAAATCCTGGAGGAGAACCTGATGCAGTCTGCAAGGGAATTGCGACCTGAGAAAAGATGTGTTTTCCAGCAAGACAATGACCCCAAGCATAATGCCAAAGCTACACAGGAATGGCTTAAAAGCAACAAAGTTAATGTCCTAAAGGGACCAAGTCAGAGTTCAGACCTCAATCTGACGGAGAATTTGTGGCTGGACTTCAGAAGGGAGTTCACTCACGATCCCCATGCAATCTGATAGAGCTTGAGCAGTTTTGTAAAGAAGAATGGGGAAATATTGCAATGTCCAGATGTGCAAAGCTGATAGAGATCTATCCACACAGACTAAAGGCTGTAATTGTTGTCAAAGGTGCATCTACTAAATACCGACTTGAAAGGGGTGAATACTTATGCAATCAATTATTTTGCTTTATATTTGTAATTAATTTAGATCACTTTGTAGACAATTGTTTTCACTTTGACATGAAAGCACTTTTCTGATAATCAGTGTCAAAAAAGGCAAATGAAACCCACTGATTCAATGTTGTAAAACAATGAAACATGAAAACTTTCAGGGGGGTGAATACTTAAAAAAAAATAGGCACTACATATCTGTAATTCATTATTTAAACAAACAAGAATGCTTAATCAAACTATATATGGGAAGAGTCTACTCTGCACTGCATCTCAATAAATATTAATAAACAATTGCCTTCAGTAGATTATTCCTTTTTATACGTGTATAAAAGGCCCTACAGTCCATTCTTCTGTTTCTTTGGCAAACAGGATTCAAAAAGTTGGTAAATGATGACAACATAGAATATGACAAAGTTCTAAATGGTCCTAACCCTCAAGCCTAATGTACTTCTGGCAACTTTATAAGTCTCTTCCTTGGATACAACACTAGTCCCTTGTCAACCAGAGAAAAGGTCACCTCCCCCATTGGGTCTTTGGGCTTTAAAGGTTTTCCTTTACGTGCATTCTTTTAATGCTAACCATTGAAAAGGTACGACAGTGAACAGGAAATATATTCTCCCTATCAACTATAGTTAATTATTTTCTCATGCTTTCAGTTTATGGTTTAGATTTAAGACCTTAGTTTTACACTTTGAATGCAAAAACAAATTTTTAAACACGCTTGTCACTCTTTCCTACAAGTTCTGTGATTACAAGACTATTATCCTGTTTTCAGTGCACAAAAATTAGAATGAGCCAGTCTTTTCCTGAGTTGGTTCTTCAATATATTGATCTAGTATACATTCCATAAATTCATTTTCCTACATTATAGCAAATTTGATTTATCTACTTTATGTAGGTTAGGAACTCATGTTAGCTACTTCCTTCACCTATTCTGCTCATCCCTATTCCAGTTTTGCAATATTTATTGTTTGTAGCATATTTTTTGTCTCTTACACTCTGCTGCCTCAAAACAAATTCCACAACTTACGTCAGTGATAATAAATCTGACTCTGAGAAAAAGAATTATCAACAAATTTCCCTTTCATAAATTTACATCAACACTGCTCAATCCCATTATGCTTGCAATGCATCGTTAAATTTCTAAATAACAGATCCAAACATTATTGTCTATTACAGATGTCAAATTAACTAGCATGTGACTTGTTACTGTGTCTTTGTTTCTTGGTCAGGTTATATTTATAATACTTTTTTGTGGTACAATATACTGTGCATTTCTGCCCCCTGAAGTATATTTAGCAGTCAGAAAAAATTGAAGTTTTCAAGCTTAGATATGAGTTTCAGAAAGTGTGGTTTTATGCATTTTTACATTTGTAAGACCAAAGACAAAAAGAATAACCGACAATGGCAATTAATAGCTGCTGCATAATCAAACATTTCAAAGCTCGGGATTACAAAGTTTACTTACTTATTAAAAGTTTTGCCTTCAGTTACAGATTAGTTACAGCAGGGAAGAAAATTTAGCTTATCAAATCTGTACCAGCTCCATACAAGCATGATCCTACTGCCAACACCCCCATTCTTTCTCTCTGTAGGTTTGAAAATTCTGTTTTCAGTTACTTATCCAACTCCATTTTGGATATCAGTTAAATCTATCACTAACCTACTAATGAATTCCTCACTCTTCTTCACTTGGGTATACAATTAAAAAACCTGTATTACTTTTGTTTTCTTTGTCAACAAGTTCTTAGCGTTGCATTAACTGGAATATTTCTATCTGCTTTGTCTAAACCACGCACAAGCAGTTTTACGATCTCCTCCCAGCCTTTTGGTCCAAAAGGCAAAACTCCTGTTTCTCTAGTTTATACAAGGGAATGTTGTTCCCTTGTTCAAAAAAAAGGAAGTAGGGATAGTCCGGGTAATTATAGACCAGTGAGCCTTGCGTCTGTGGTGGGAAAGCTGTTGGAAAAGATTCTTAGAGATAGGATCTATAGGCATTTAGAGAATCATGGCCTGATCAAGGACAGTCAGCATGGCTTTGTGAAGGGCAGATCGTGTCTAACAAGCCTGATAGAGTTCTTTGAGGAGGTGACCAGGCATATAGATGAGGGTAGTGCAGTGGATGTGATCTATATGGATTTTAGTAAGGTATTTGACAAGGTTCCACACGGTAGGCTTATTCAGAAAGTTAGAAGGCATGGGATCCAGGAAAGTTTGGCCAGGTGGATTCAGAATTGGCTTGCCTGCAGAAGGCAAAGGGCGGTGGTGGAGGGAGTACATTCAGATTGGAGGATTGTGACTAGTGGATCTGTTCTGGGACCTCTACTTTTCGTGATTTTTATTAACGACCTGGATGTGGGAGTAGAAGGGTGGGTTGGCAAGTTTGCAGACGACACAAAGGTTGGTGGTGTTGTAGATAGTGTAGAGGATTGTCAAAGATTGTAGAGACATTGATAGGATGCAGAAGTGGGCTGAGAAGTGGCAGATGGAGTTCAATCCAGAGAAGTGTGAGGTGGTACACTTTGGAAGGACAAACTCCAAGGCAGAGTACAAAGTAAATGGCAGGATACTTGGTAGTGTGGAGGAGCAGAGAGATCTCGGGGTACATGTCCACAGATCCCTTAAAGTTGCCTCACAGGTGGATAGGGTAGTTAAGAAAGCTTATGGGGTGTTAGCTTTCATAAGTCGAGGGATAGAGTTTAAGAGTCGCGATGTAATGATGCAGCTCTATAAAACTCTGGTTAGGCCACACTTGGAGTATTGTGTCCAGTTCTGGTCACCTCACTATAGGAAGGATGTGGAAGCATTGGAAAGGGTACAGAGGAGATTTTCCAGAATGCTGCCTGGTTTAGAAAGTATGCATTATGATCAGAGATTAAGGGAGCTAGGGCTTTACTCTTTGGAGAGAAGGAGGATGAGAGGAGACATGATAGAGGTGTACAAGATAATAAGAGGAATTGATAGAGTGGATAGCCAGCGCCTCTTCCCCAGGGCACCACTGCTCAATACAAGAGGACATGGCTTTAAGGTAAGGGGTGGGAAGTTCAAGGGGGATATTAGAGGAAGGTTTTTTTTACTTAGAGAGTGGTCGGTGCATGGAATGCACTGCCTGAGTCAGTGGTGGAGGCAGATACACTAGTGAAGTTTAAGAGACTACTAGACAGGTATATGGAGGAATCTAAGGTGGGGGCTTATATGGGAGGCAGGGTTTGAGGGTCGGCACAACATTGTGGGCCGAAGGGCCTGTACTGCGCTGTACTATTCTATGTTCTATGTACACTGTGCAATTGGTTATTGGACTTCCTAACCAACAGACCTCAGATACCCAGGATGCACAACCACTCCTCTCATCCCATCATCATCAACGTGTCTGCCCCCAGGGCTGTGTGCTGCGTCCATTGCTCTACACTGTTCACACATGACTACACGGCCTGACACCCGAGTAAACACATTGTCAGATTTGCCAATGATATGACAGTGGTGGGGCTCATCAACAACGATCATGAAACAGCCTACAGAGGGGATCTGGAAGAGCTCAAAGGCTGGTGCCTCTTCATCAATGTCAACAAGACAAAAAAAAATGGTATTCAACTTCAGAACTCACATCCCTCTTCACATCAGCAGCACAACAATGGAAACTGAGCAGATTCAAACTCCTGGGAATTCGCATCTTGCACACAGACATATTCTGCACAATCAGGAAAGCTCATCAACAACTCTACTTTGACGAGGCTGAAGAGAGCTGGACCCACATCATTCTACAAATGCTCAGTAGAGAGCATCCCAACATGCTGCATCATTGCATGGTATAGAAACTGCACTGCAATGGACAGGAAGGCTCTACAATGGGTAGTCTAAACTACCTACTGCAGCTCTGGTACCAGCCTATCCACCAAAGACATACAGAAAGGTGCCGGAAAAGAATCTGTAACATCACAAAGGATCCCACCCACTCTGCTCACGGACTGTTTGCCCCACTCCCGTTAAAGAGGAGGCTACATAGCCTCCACACTAGGACCAGACTCAAGCAGCAAGGCTGATCAAGACCTCCACCAACTAACCCACCCCACTACCAAAACTAATTTCTTGTAAGTCACCTGTGCTTAGTGTCACTTCATGGACATACAATCGATAGACAAGCTATCTTGCATATTAATTGTTTTTTTTTGTTATTGCGTTCTGTATCTTAAGTGTTTTTTGTGCTGCATTGGACCTGGAGTAACAATAATTTCATTCTCCTTTACATTTGTGTATTAGAAATGACATTAAACAATCTTGAATCTTAATCTCTTAGCCTGGAATTATGAGTAAATCTCCTCTGCAAGGCTTTCTTGCCTTTCCTATAATGGCATAATCAAAATGGACAATACTCCAGCTCTGATTCAGTGCTTTATAAAAAGGTTCACCAACACTGACTTGTTTTCACTCAATTCCAGGATTCTGTATGCTCCATTAATCATAGAACATTGAACATGTACAGCACAGAACAGGCTCTTTAACCCACAATGTTGTGATGACTTTTTAAACCTAACAGTACTGTGCAAAGGTTTTGGGTACATATATAACTTGGGTGCCTAAGATCTTTGCACAGTACTGTATTTGTCAACATGGAGCCAAGAATGAGTCTAAATCTAGAGGGATCAAAGGAAATTGGGAAAGGCAAAGTGGAGTAACAGGGCAGGAGATGGTGTGGGTACAGACACACCCAGCCCAGAGACACCAGACAAGATCATTTGAATCCAAGCAATTGGTTTATTGATCATTACTGAGTGTCTCTCTGGTGCTTCCCACTCACATCCCCATTTCCCAACCATGATTCCCTTCTCCTTGCCCAGTTCCCACAATAGAAAACCATATGAGAATCAGGTTTATTATCACTCACATACATCACAAAATTTGTTTTTTTTTGAAGCAGCAGTCAGTGCAATATGTAATATTACTACAGTACTGTGCAAAAGTCTTCAGTACCCTAGCTATAAATGCCCAAGACTTTTGCACAATACTGTACTTTAAGATCAATCTAACATTTCCCTCCCACATAGCCCTCCATATGCCTATCTCTTAAACATCTCTAAAGTATCTGCCTCTATCACCAACTGTGACGGCGTATTCCATACACCCACCACTCTTTGTAAAATAAAACTCCAGTCACCTTAAAATTATGCCCCCTCATATTAGCTATTTCTGCCTTGAGAAAAGTCTCTGTCTACCCACTTCATCAGGTGTTAGACAAGACCAGGTGAGGGGAAGTTGAGTTGGGGAGGGTAGGTAGGTGGAATGAATTAAGAGGCTGGAAGATAGGTAAATAAGGCAAAGGGCTGAAGAAGGGATATAATAGGAGAGGGCAGTGGACAATGAAAGAAAAGGGAGGAGGAAGAGCACCAGAGGGAGGTGATGGGCAGGTGAGAAGGGGTGAGAGGGGAATCAGAATGGAGAATGGAAAAAGGGGAGGGGAGAACTAGTGGAAGTTAAGAGTAATCGATGTTCATGCCATCAGATTGGAGGTTACTCAGAATGAATAACACAAGTGTAAATTTTAACTTTATTTAACCTCTTTATACTTTGACTCTGTGGAAAATGATCAGTGATAGAAAAGATTTGGAGAACGATCTTGAAAGCAGCTACTTGCATTCAAATAATATCCCTCTAAAAATAGTCTCTTGAGGCACAAGACAAATAACTGAGAAAACCAGAGCAGAGAGATTTGATGACATGCAAATAGGAATTTTAAAACAGGTGAAAAGAGGGAATTCCAGATTTTTGGACCTATATACAGTAGCTGTAGGCCATTATCAGATTTATTATCAGTACCATGGTGACATTTTTTGTTTTGTGGCAGTATTAGAGTACAAAAATCTAAAAATCTATGAATTACAAAATAAATAGTACAATAAAAAGGAGTAACAAGGTAGTGTTTGTGGACTGGTCAGAAATTTGATGGTGGGGAAGAAGCTGTGCCTAGAATTATCAAGTCAAGCTCTGGTACCTCCTCCCTGATGGTAGCAATAAAGAGGGCATGACTCAGATGCAGAGACCTGAATAACAGTTGCTGCATTCTTGAAGCACTGCATCTTGAAGATGCCCTCAATAGTAGGGGAGGAATGTTCCTGTGCTGGAGCTGGCTCAGACTATAACTCTCTGTGGAGCTTCTTGCGATCCTGTGCATTGGAGGCTCCATAACAGTCAGAACTCTCTCCATTATACATCCATAGAAAATTGCAAGGGTCATTAGTGATATGCCAAATTTCTTCAAACTCAAACACAAGCATGCCTGTTTTGTGATTGCATCAGTATTGGGCCCGTGATAGATCCTCAGCTGTTGACATCTGGGAACTTGAAGCTGCTCACCCTTTCCACCACTGACCCCTAATGATGACCTGTGTACAATACTGCGCAAAAATCTAAGGCACATTTATATAGCTAGGATGCCTAAGACATTTGCACAATACTACAGTAATTATGTATTGCAGTGTACTGATGCTGCAACAAACAAAGACATATGCGAGTTATGATAAATCTGATATGGATCTCTATTGTAGACCGAGAGTAGGAAGGAGGCAGGGAGAGGGGAATCGTGACTGGGAAAAGAGGAATGGAGAGGGGAGGGAGCAGGAAGCACCAGAGAGACATTCTGTAATGATCAATAAACCAATTGTTTGGAATCAAGTTACCTTGCTTTGTGTTGCAGGGCTGGGTGTGTCTGCATAGGCATATGAATGTACAGAGAATGCAGGGGTATGGACAAAGGGCGAAGGGTGGGTTTAGTTAAGTGAGCTACCTAATTCCTAGTTCAATTGGTTTGGCACAAGATTGTGGTCCAATGGACCTGCTTTGCTTTAAGTTTGTACTCAGATTTCTATGTTAATCTAGGAAGCAAGCCAGCAAACCAGGGATGAATATGAACTGAGGACAGTTTCTAAAGTCAAAGGCATTTACAAATCAGGAAACAAAAGAAGTCTCTAAACAAGGAAGCTATGGGCAAATGGCATCTATACTGAGGCTACGTCCACACCTCGCTGGGTAATTTTGAAAACGCCGGTTTTGAGTAAAAACGATAGGTGACCACACTAAGCATTTTTCAAAATATCTCTGTCCACATTAGATGGATATTTGGGCAAATCTCCTACTACTGGGCATGCACAGGACACAGAAAACAAGGGAAGAGGAAACGAAAACAAGGGAAGAGGAAACGATATACTTGGTGCGCGTTTGCCCAGTTACAGAGTAGAAAAACTTAAAAGGAATTGCTCTTGGATCTCGCGCAGGAGGACTTAAAACTAAAAAAAAAATACTGGAGCGTATGGAGGCAACTGACAGGGAGTTCACGGACAGAGTGACCCGGCTGACGACGAACATTGAAAAACCGACTAACTCTGTTGCATTAATAAAGCACCTTGTTAAATGTATAAAACATGTCTGCATCAGTGTTATCCTGTATTTCCATACAATGCTACATTAGGCTGTTACACATCTATTGTCAGAGAAGTACTTGCATAAATAGGTAAACCACCTTCATACAAGCAAGGACAGAAAACAGGGCAAACTGAGTATACTTATTTATCCAGTAAGCTATGGGTCACAGTATTTGGTGAGTACATTTCTAACTCTTCTGGCTTCAGTCTCCTTGCAGTCTGTTCTGAAATTGTTAGGTTCTGCGAAGCCCAGAATCAAATATCGCTGTGATGATTTTACGCTCTAGTATCAATTCTTTGGCAACAATAAAGTAGTAATAATAATAATAATAATAATAATAATAAGAATAATAATAATAAGAAAACAATGAAATGTCGCGCTGTCGCCATCTGTTCCGGCACGTCATGACAGCGGTTTTAAAAAGCTCCGGTTACCCCATACACACTCCAACCGATATTAGGCGTTTTCAGATTTATTCACTCTGGAGACAGTTTCTGAAAATCTCCATTTTTGGGGGCTGAAAACCCCACTTCAGTGTGGACAGAAGGTCAAAACGAAGAGAAAAAGCTTCATTTTCAAAATTATCCGGCGTAGTGTGGACGTAGCCTGAGATACTTGAAACACTTGCATGTTTTATTTTAGGAAAAAATTGCACATAAAAGCTATTCATACATGTTTGATTGTGCTGGCAATCATTTATGCATACAATGGCATACCAGGGTTAAATTACTAGATAGCCAGTCAATGCCCTAGAGCGCAAAACCTACCACAACAGATGGGGAAATAATTAAAAACTGCTTTCTTTAAAAGTAGCTAGACTCAATAACCAACTTACTCAGCTGCTCTAAAAACAATTTGGTCTTACTAATGTCCTCCAAGGCTCCTTGTGTGGTTTACAACCAGATGGTTAACTTATGATCATCATCTCAGATAGGTAATGTGCTACCTTTGCCAATGACATCCACATGCATAAATGAGTAAATAAAAAATAAATTTTGCAAGCCAATGAACTGCTATTGAGAAAATATCATGTGGGAGGTGGTGTCAACATATCTGCCAAAATCTGTGGGCTTATCATTGTGTCTCTTATCAAGATGGAGTGAGAGAAGTCAAAAAAGTCAGATAGAGAGCATTAAAAGCTAGCACCAACAACAGTTCTGTTGTGAAAAAAACAGATAGCTCATTACTGTGTGCTGGGGAAGGAAATTTAAATTCTTATTCTATATTTACCAGCAATGTGGTGTACTTTTAACTCCATTCATATTAGCTCTCAGGGGGCAATTAGAAACAGGCAATAAATGCAACTCATCTTTACTAGACCACTGCCCATGAATGAAAAAAAATCAGAATTATGTATTTTTCTGCAGCAAAGAGATGTCTGCAATAAAGGAACTTAGACCTCTGCAGGCAAGATAAGCAAATATGCATTCAGCTAGAATGAAGAATGCCCACTAAAGCGAAAGTAAAATTGTAATGATAAATACAATATATAGTCATGTGTAAAAATATTGAAGAATAGAAGATTTTTTAAAATTGCTAATAACCACAGCCTGAAGGAATATGTCTGTATGCATTTAAAAGTAAATTTACAGAACTAAAGGGGCTGCATGGTAGGAATTAAGAACATGTCCATATCTTTAAGCATTCACAAGCTGAATGCATAAACCTTTTTTTGACATGCTTAGAGAATATCTTTTCACTAAGTATTGCAACTTCACTAAATTTCTGAGCTCTAATCCAAATTGCTAGGAGAACTAATAGAGAAAGGAAGCTCTTGTCCTGGGTCTTTATTCTTTGGAACGTAGAAGGTTGAGGGGGGACTTGGTAGAGGTATTTAAAATTATGAGGGGGATAGATAGAGTTGACGTGGATAGGCTTTTTCCATTGAGAGTGGGGAGATTCAAACAAGAGGACATGAGTTGAGAGTTAAAGGGCAAAAGTTTAGGGGGTAACACGAGGGGGAACTTCCTTACTCAGAGAGTGGTAGCTGTGTGGAACGAGCTTCCAGCGGAAGTGGTTGAGGCAGGTTCGGTGTTGTCGTTTAAAGTTAAATTGGACAGCTAAATGGACAGGAAAGGAATGGAGGGTTATGGGCTGAGTGCAGGTCGTTGGGACTAGGTGAGAGCAAGAGTTCGGCACGGACTAGAAGGACCGAGGCCTGTTTCCCGTGCTGTAATTGTTATATGTAAGCCAATTTTAAGCTTTATTTCTGCACCAAAATCTAGGCTGGTATGTCTACAGTAGCCATAAACTGAATGCACAAGTCCAAAAAGAAACTAAATTCCAAGAAATCATTTGATAAGGAAGGACAGGAATTCTGTCAGCTCAAGACTCAGATATTGACTTTTTAATCTTGTCAAAGATGATCATAATTGGTAACTACAGTAGCTATGAACAGCAACCTCTTGTACAGTAAAATGTACTCTTGATCTCACAATCTACCTCATTATGATCTTGCACTTTATAGTTAACATGAACTGCACTCTGGCTTTTACTCTTTATTCTGCATTGTTAGTTTTAACTTGTTCTACTTCAACGCACTGTGTAATGATTTGACCTGTATGAACAGTATGCAAGAACATGCATCTTGGTGCATGTTCAACAATAAACCATACCAATATAATAAGGCCAGTGCTAAAAATATGTTGATGGCAAAACTAATGATGCTGTTGGTGGGGGGGGGGGGGGGGGGAGATCTTTTAAAATATAGAATAAACAAACAAACATGGTGACTATAGCTTACTTACTATTTATTCAGAACACATGTCACTTAATATTTGAGTGGTTTGTATTTTGTAGCTACATTTTGGATTTAGGTCACATATTAGACCAGATACAGAGTGACAGATATTAGTTCATAATTGGCATTACTGAACCAAACTGTCATTTAAAGTCAATCAAGTAGCTTCTTTGTTGTCAATACAAGCTTAATATTCTAGTATATATTTTTATATGTTGCTCAGCATTTCTAGCATCTGCAGAATCTTGTGTTTATATTCCAGACTTTTTTTTGATATAAATGAACCATATTTACAATTCCTCAGCTGCTATGGTGGAATTTAGACATGTCATTCAACTCTTATTTCAGGCCTCTAGATTATTGGTTCAGTAACATAATCACCATACTATCTTATCCTATACAGACATGCATTTTCAGACTACATTCCTCAGCTTTCCAAATTCATAACATCCCATAACCCAAAAAGGTCTCTGTCTATTTTCCAGAAAATAAAACCTACATCTTAAAATCTTCAAGGATATTTGCAACTATCATGTGTGGAAATTTCACTTATTTGGTTTTATTTCCATATAACATTTTCAGGTTACAGAAACAAAAGATATTAACTGAACACAATTTCAGTTTTATAATAAAAAAAACCAAAGCAAGGTAGCTAGTTATTAAACAATTAAACCATGTCTCACTCACTTTTGTCCAAATGGAGTTTATTGTCCAGTCCTGGATCACTATAATTAACATGCTTGCCAGGCTTACCACAAATTTTTCCCCCATGCTTTCAAATTAAACTGGTAGAAACACAACCTGAACTTGCTGGAACGCCTTCAGTCGCTTCTTGAATCTTGATGGAAAAACAAGGTCACATCCCCGGGCCAGCAAAGCCAATTCTTTCCTGAGGTCTGGATCCTGGCGCAGTGAAGTGTCCTTTATCATCATTGTCAAAGCCGGGATAAGTATATAGATTCAGATTGGAGAGGGTGTATCAAATGAAAAAGGTCCCAATAAAATGGAGTATTAATTTTGGCTGCAGAAAATCAGCTCCTTCCAGTTTCATCAAATCCACTCTTGACCTCGTACACCATCTGTGATTCTGTGCAATGATACTTAAAGTAGGCTTAACATACTGTTCCATACATTACACAGATCTTGGCTTAGACAAAGTGCTGAAACTGTAGTCACTTCGGGGCCAGCCCTTCGCGCAGTCACATTCCAAAATCTTAATGGGTGGTTATGTAAGGAAACAAACCCGTTGTTTGGGACCCAGCCGTGCTGACAAGCAATAATCAATCTGGACAAGAACTACAGGATGTTTAAAAAAAAACACGTAGAAGCTAGTCCTCAGAAATAGCTAGCAGCCAATTTCTTTCTGTCACAGACAGTAGAGGGTAGCTCAACTGATTGAAATTTCTAGTTGTGTGCCAATAGTTTAGGCAGTTCAACTAAATAAGCTTCATTTTCCTCACAGATTCAGCCTCTAAAGGCCACCTCCAGCCTATTGTCAGAAGTGCAACTGTGTCATTTGTGTTATCTATAGATGGTGTCAATTATAGCAATAGCAGCCTGGTCTGTTTATTTTTAAATTGGTCATTATTACTGCTTTTATAGTTAATTCTTGTGTAGACCAAACTGATCCAATTCGAGTCAGCTTCTAGCTGCTTTACTTCAGTTTAATTAGCTAACCTAATAAGTTCTTCAGTCATTTAAACAGAACACAAATAGAACAGATGAATACATTCAGTATCACAATATTTTCTAAATAAAGACACTAAATACCGCAACTGATTCAATAAATTGGTGTTTGTGCATTTGGCATCCTGCACTAACAGCTGCAGATACAACACTTGACTGATATCAGGTGTTGCATAACAGCTTTTTTCTTCTTTAACAGTTATTTGGGATTAAACAATCTTGCTCCCAATTCCAATTCTGTGGGTTCTGAGGTAACTGCAGATTCTACCTGATATTCAGAAATAAATGCAGGTGGATTTTGATGCAGTAGGGCGTTCCAGATATTTCCTGTATCCCAAGTTTGCACAATGCCTCACACATACCTGTCACATTGATTCTGGATTTTGTCACCATCACAGATATTCTTCCATTTTAATGAAATACAATCCCAAGTTCCCTGTGAAGCATTTGGGATAATATAGAAAAGAAGTCAAGCAAAAAAAGCCAAGCATAAAATGTCAGAAGGAGTGCACTAGTTCATGAACTACCAACCTGCCTGCCCAGTCAAGCACTTCCTGCTCTCTCTCTGCTGGGTTGTCTGGTTCTTATCAGCCTTCCTAATATGTCAAAACTAGTCAGCTCCCACCAAGTTAGATATTTCAATAGATTTCCCTTAGTGTGCTGGTGTATGTAAAATAGGAATGTATTTAGAGCAGGATCAATGTAAAAAGATGCAAAATGAAGAAGGTTGCCAAGATTACTGGAAAAAGCAAGGCAGATGAAGCTGGTTGAAAGGTGTTGCAACAACAAAATTCAAGGGTCTCCAAATGCAAGGAATTGATTGTGAACTTCAGGAGACAACGGTCAGTGCAGATCATAAATAACATCTCCTCCTTGCTTACAAGGATGTGTGCTTAGCCTATTGCTCTACTCTCTCTATACTCATGACTCACAGCTCAAATGCTATCTATGAATTTGCTGATGATACAGCTATTATTGGCAGGATCTCATGGTGACAAGATGGTGTACAGGAGTGAGGCAATTCAGCTGGTTGAGTGATACTGCAAGGAATGGCTTGTGAAATTTAGAAAGGTGCAGTTGAGAGAACACACAATAGTCCTCACTGAGGGGATCAACAGTGGAAAGGGTGAGCAGCTTCAAGTTCCTGAGCCTCAACACCTCAGAGGATCTATCCTGGGCCCAACACTGAGGCAAACACGAAGAAGGCATGCTAGCAGCTACACTTCATTAGGAGTTTGAGGAGATTCAGTACATCACCAAAGACCAAACTTCAACAAGTGTACAGTGGGTAGCATTCTGACTGTGTGCATCACCATCTGGTGTGGAGGCTCCAATGCACAGGATTGAAAGAGGCTGCAGAGGGTCGTAGACTCAACCAACTCCATCACAGGCACAACTCTCACCCACCATTGAGGGAGTTCTTCAAAATGCGGCGCCTCAAGAATGCGGCATCCATCATTACAGACAGACATTCACCCGCTCAGGACATGTCCTCGTCCATCAGGGAGGATGTACATGGATTGGAAATCCCACACTCAACATTTTAGGAACAGCTCTTCCTCTCTGCCATCAGATTACAAATAGTCCACGAACACTGTCTCGTTATTTCTCTTTTGCACTATTTATTGTAACTTAGTGATTTTTGTCTTGCATAGTACTGTTGCCACAAAACAACGAATTTCACAACATGTCAGTGATGACAATCCTGATTCTGAAATGGGAAGTGCGCCAAAGAAAGGTAGTTAGAATTTAACACAGATAAGTGTGAAGTTAAACTTGGGCAAGACTTAAACAGTAAATGGCATGGTCCTAGAGAGTATAGAACAGACTGTATGTATATAGTTCTCTGAAAGTGTTGAAACAGGTAGACATGGTGCTGAAAACAGTGCTTGGTACACTTGCCTTCATCAGTCAGGCCATTGAGCACAAGAGTTGGGATGACATATCGCAACTGTATAAATCACTAGTGCAACCACACTTGGCTACAAGAAAAATGTCCAAGCTGAAAAGGGTGCAGAAAAGATTCACAAGGATATTACTAGGTTTAGAAGGAGAGACTGGATAGACTACTTGTTCTACTGGTATGCATAACTTTGGATATGTCACATTCAGATAACTTGTTCCCTTGATAATTAAACTTCCTTTTGAAGGAAGGACCTTCTACTCTCACCTGGCAAGTCAGTCAATGCTAGTAAAATGTGAATAGCTTCCACAAATTTTATACCAGGCGGTGATGAAATTCACATCTGGTTACCAAATTACCAAAACCACAATAGTCAAACAGCTCTTTACATGAAACAACTTGTTCTCCATTTTTGAATAATTCTCCTGTATACATAACAGTTGCTGCTTCTTTTACTCTTAATATTAGCATTATGCTCTACAGCACAAAGCAAAAAAAGCTTTTTAAACACACAAAAGTACATGTTCGGCACAACATTGTGGACCGAAGGGCCTGCATTGTGCTGTAGGGTTTCTATGTTTCCAAAATTACTGGGCAAAACTGAAAGTATAAACAGTTACAAGGAGACAAAGCAATTTTTAAACGTGATCTGTAAATGAATGGATTACATGTTGTTAATGGAGTAAAAAAATAATTACAGCGAGAAGTTCTGACTAAACTTTGTTAATGGCTCAAGCTAGAGTTACGCACATACACCAGCTGTTGTGGGCTGGATCTGTGAGATGCAATTTGTATTTTTAACTGATCCTTTTCGAAAACTCTCATATCCTGGTATTTTACCATTTTCTAAATTAGAACATTACAGTATGCAAGATCAGAAGAGAATTAGCAACAGAAACTGCAAACTCTGACCAAGTATTATGGGGCTCTGGAAATGAATGCCTTTTAGAATACATACAATGCAGAAATAAAAAAATCTGAAAACTACAGATGTTGGAAGCATGAAATAGGAACAAAATGCTATAAATATATAGCAGATCAGGCAGCAATGATGGAAAGAAAAACTGAGATGAAGACAACAAGGAAATAAGAGCCAATTTGGCTCTTCAAACCTGCTTCACGATAGCCCTCAAGTTACTGATCTTGCATTCCATTTAAAATTCCACTCATGAATGAATCTCTGAAAGAAGTTTAAATGAAGGTTCATTAACCCAAAATGTTAACAAAACTTTCTTTCCACAGATGCTGCTTGACTCTCTGCACACCTGTAAGCATTTCCCTTTTTGTATTGACCACGAAAGGTCGCGACCAGTTAATGGCTGTTAATCCTAGTATAACCTGGAAGTCAGTACAGCACAGAATCAGGCTTTTAAGCCATTAAGTATCAATCTATGTATAATAATCCCATTTCCAAACACTAGGTCCATAGCCTCTCCCCTCAGATTCCCTATAAATCTTAGCCTTAAACATCTGCTCTTTAATTTAGCTATGTCTGTTTTAGAAACTTTTGGTACTATCTATCCTACATGTTCCTCAATTTTTTTTTTAAAACAGCTCTCTGGTATCCCTTCAGCCTCCTCCACTCCAATACATACAAACCAAGCCTACCTGGCCTCTCCACAGAAAAGGGATCACTACACAACTGGCAAAATTTTGGGACATCTCCTGTACACTCTATCCACTGCAATCATGCATTTCCTATGGCAACCAGATATGTACACAATTCCCCAAACACAGGCTAACAAGTCTTTTATAAAGTTGAAACATGACCTCTTTGTTCTTACATTTTATTACCCTGGCTAAAGACAAGCATCCTATAGCCTTCCTTTAACACATTATCTCTGCTGCCACTTTGAAGGATCTTTGAACTTATACAGCCCAACATCCTACTGTTTACTACATACATTCTACTTTTCTTCATGGTACATGGACTCACACTCATCAGGATTAAATTCCTATCTGACGCGGTTATGCCTATTTCACCAACCAATCATCAGTTGGTAATCATTAACCTGTAGCCTACGACTATCCTCTTCATCATCAACATTACAAAATTTTGTCAACTGCAAAGTTATGAATTTTAATCCTTACATTTATATCCAAATCATTAATGTAAAATCATCAAGCAGCTCAGCATTAATACTACGGTACATCATAGTCATGGGCACCCAATCAGAAAATCCCTCTAGACTAATTTTAGACATAATATTCTAACTTGCCCTGGATCCCATGGGTTCTAATCTGTTAGACTTGTCTTCCATCAAGGCTTCTCTGAAGTCCTTGTAGATTATATCAACAGCACTTCCCTCAATGCATTTTGTACAGAACGAGGGGTCACAGTTTGAGGATAAAGGGGAAGCCTTTTAGGACCGAGATTAGGAAAAACTTCTTCACACAGAGAGTGGCGAATCTGTGGAATTCTCTGCCACAGGAAACGGTTGAGGCCAGTTCATTGGCTATATTTAAGAGAGAGTTAGATATGGCCCTTGTGGCTAAAGGGATCAGGGGGTATGGAGGAAAGGCTGGTACAGGGTTCTGAGTTGGATGATCAGCCATGATCATACTTAATGGCGGTGCAGCTCGAAGGGCCGAATGGCCTACTCCTGCACCTATTTTCTATGTCTTCTCTTCAAATAAACTCAAATAAGTCAGACAGGATTTGTCCCCAAGAAAATTCTCCTGACCGTCTTTGATTTATCCCTGGAGAAGGGATAAGTTGAAGAGGGTGGTGTAGGGGGTAGACTATTGGAATAGATGCTGGGATCCTTGATTTGATACATATTAAATAATTGGATGTGAACGTAGGAGGAATGATCAGCATGTTTGAATTTGCCAAACATTACCAATGTGGATAGCGAGGAAGACAGTCTAAGGCATAGATGAGATGGAAAGTTGACACAGTGTTACCAGATAGAATTTAATCCCAACAAGCTCAAGGTGATGCATTTTGAGAAGTCATATAGGGGTAGTACATAAAGAGCAAATTGCAAGAATATTAAATCAGAGGGACCTTGAGCTTGAAGTCCACAGTTCCCTTAAAGTGGCCACACTGGTAAATATAGGTACGTAATAGTAAGGAATATGATATGCTTGGCTTCATGGGTCAGGGCATAAAATAAATATAAATGGATATTATGTTCAACTTCACAAAATACTAATCAAACTGCACTTGAAATATTTTGTACAGTTCTGGTTGCTACATTATATAAAGGATGCAGCTGCACTGGACAGCGTGCAGAGAAGATTCACAAGGATGTTGCCTGGATTGGAGGAATTTGGATAGGCTGGGCTGGCTTTTCCAGGAGTGAAGAGGGCAAAAGAGTTGCCTGACAGAGATACTTAAAGTAATAAGAGGCATCACAAACAGAAGGACACAAGTTTAAAACTCCTTCCCTTCACCTTAAAAGGGGGCTCCAGGGGAATTCTTTTCTAATGGTTGATATCTGAAACTCACTGATGGAGATTCAGATTCATTTATTTATCATATGTACATCAAAATATACAGTGAAGTGCATCATTTGCATTAACAACCAACATAGGTTAGGGATGGGCTGGGGGTAGCCCTATAAGAGGGGATCTTATACAGCGGTCCCCAACCACCGGGCCGCAAAGCACGTGCTACCGGGCCGCGAGGAAACGATATGATTTGGCAATAAGAGTCAACTGCATCTTTCCTCAATTCCTGTCACACACTGTTGAGCCATTACCCGCGCGAGGTCATTACCCGCGCATCATGTCAGCGCGGGAAGAAGATCAGCTCCTCGAACTTTCAAATGACGGCGGGATGAAAAGTATGTTTGACATAACATCTCTGCCAGCATTCTGGATCAAAGTCAAGGCGAAATATCCTGAGATAGCCACGAAAGCACTGAAAACGTTGCTTCCATTTCCAACATATCTCTGCAATGAATGCAACGAAAACTAAATTGTGGAATAGACTGGACATAAGGAACCCCCTTCAAGTATCGCTGTCTCCCTTCACCTCGCGATAGGACCGCCTTGTTGCAGGGAAACAAGCACAGGGCTCCCATTGATTCAGCGATATTGGTGCATTGCAATGATTTTATATGTTCAAACAGGGAAAATATGTGCTGTGTGTTTAATATCCAAACGTTACTTAAAATGTTATGATGCTATTGACTTACTTACATAACCATATAACAATTACAGCACGGAAACAGGCCATATCGGCCCTTCTAGTCCGTGCCAAATGCTACTCTCACCTAGTCCCGCCGACCTGCACTCAGCCCATAACCCTCCGTTCCTTTTCTGTCCATATACCTATCCAATTTTTCTTTAAATGATAATATCGAACCTGCCTCTACCACTCTATTGGAAGTTCGTTCAACACTTACTTCAAGCTCCCCTGATAATTGACTTATCACTATATTCATGCCAGGAAAATATGCGCTGTGTGTTTAATATTAAATTTGTTAGATAAACCCTTTTAGAAACGAAATTGAGTGTATTAGCCACTTATCACCGACATTCTGGTCGTGATTAATACCCCCCACCGAACAGAATCGTCAAAAAAGATTTGCAGAAAAAAAGTCGCCAGGTCACGATGCGCATGCACACTGGTGCCTGCGCAAGGCTTCACGGTCATTGTAGTCTTTCTCTGGGTAAACACAACGTATTTGACTGCTACTCTTGTCCGTTGGCAACCCTTCCCCCCACCCCCGGGTTGGCCAGTCCGCAAGAATATTGTCAATATTAAACCGGTCCGCAGTGCAAAAAAGGTTGGGGACCCCTGTTATAGAAACATACAAAATTTTGAAAGGTACAGATAAAATAGAAGTAGGAAAGTTGTTTCCATTGGTAGGTGAGACTAGAACTAGGGGACATTGCCTCAAAATTCAGGGGAGAAGATTTAGGATAGAGATGAGGAGAAACTGTTCTTCCCAGAGAGTGGTGAATCTGTGGAATTCTCTGCCTAGGGAAGCAGTTGAGTCTTCTTCACTAAATATATTTAAAATACAGTTAGATAGATTTTTTTTATATATATAATAGGGGAATTAAGGGTTATGGGGAAAAGGCAGGAAGATGGAGCTGAGTTCACAGACAGATCAGCCATGATCTTATTGAATGGCGGGGCAGGCTCGATGGGCCGGATGGCCTACTCCTGCTCCTATTTCTTATGTTCTATGTTGGTACCGGAACGTGTAACCACACATTCCAGTACCAACATAGAATGCCGGCAGTGCTCAGCAGGATATTCTGGACATTCCTTCCCAAGAGGTCTTGTACTTAACATTATTAATGCAATAATACAAGGAGGGAATAATTACTACAATGCCCATACAAGATGGCCTGCAGTGGAGACCACTCTATTTGTATTCTAGGAATTGCTTTTCCACAGTTAATTGTTAGCTTGTTTTGTATACAATTTGATTTCCAGTGGTTACAGTGTACTTTTAATGCAAGCTCCTCTTACTTCTTGTTCAATAACATTCCTAATAATAGTTCAGAGTAACTTCAAAGTTCAAAGCAAACTTATTATCAAAATACATGTCACCATACACTACCCTAAGATCCATTTTCTTGGACATTCATTATAGAACAAAGAAATACAATAGGATTAATGAACAGCTACACACAGACCGTCAAACTGGTAATGTGAAAAATGTAAACTGTTCAAATACAAAACTAATAATAAATAAAACTATTGATAACTATTGATGAACTGAGAGCTTGGATACATACATGGAATTATGATGTAGTGGCCATTACAGAGACTTGGCTGGCACCAGGGCAGGAATGGATTCTCAATATTCCTGGATTTCAGTGCTTTAAAAGGGATAGAGAGGATGGAAAAAGGGGAGGAGGGGTGGCATTACTGGTCAGGGATACTACTACAGCTACAGAAAGGGTGGGTAATGTAGCAGGATCCTCTTTTGAGTCAGTATGGGTGGAAGTCAGGAACAGGAAGGGAGCAGTTACTCTACTGGGGGTATTCTGTGTCTAGTTCTGGTCGCCTCACTATAGGAAGGATGTGGAAGCATTGGAAAGGGTACAGAGGAGATTAACCAGGATGCTGCCTGGTTTAGAGAGTATGCATTATGATCAGAGATTAAGGGAGCTAGGACTTTACTCTTTGGAGAGGAGGAGGATGAGATGAGACATGATAGAGGTGTACAAGGTAATAAGAAGAATAGATAGAGTGGATAGCCAGCGCCTCTTCCCCAGGGCACCACTGCTCAATGCAAGAGAGCATGGCTTTAAGGTAAGGGGTGGGAAGTTCAAGGGGGATATTAGAGGAAGGGTTTTTACTCAGAGAGTGGTTTGTGCGTGGAATGCACTGCCTGAGTCAGTGGTGGAGGCAGATACACTAGTGAAGTTTAAGAGACTACTAGACAGGTATATGGAGGAATTTAAAGTGGGGGTTTATATAGGAGGCAGGGTTTGAGGGTCAGCACAACATTGTGGACTGAAGGGCCTGTACTGTGCTGTACTATTCTATGTTCTATATTCTAAAATGAGGCATAGAGTCCTTGAAAGTGAATTGTCAGGCTGTAGAATTAATTCAGTGTTGAAATAAGTGAAATTATTACGCTGGTTCAGGAGCTTGATGGTTGAGGGGTAATAATCATCCCTGAAGCTGGTGGCATGAGACCTGTACCAGCAGCAAGAAGAGAGCATGGCCTGGATGGTGGGGATCCTTGAGGATACAACCGGTCAGAATATGCTCCACTGTGCATCTACAGAAGTTTGTTGAAGTTTTATATGACATGCCAAATCAAACTTAAGTAGAGATGCTGTTATGCCTTCTTTGTAATGGCACTTACATGCTGGACCCAAGAGAGCCTCTGAAATGATAAAAGAGGAATTTAAAGTTACTGTCCTTTCCCAACTCTTATTGCCCAATGAGTACTGGCTCATGAACCTTCGGTTTCCTCTTTTCATTGTCAATCATCTCTTTGGTTCTGCTGACATTGAGTGAAAGGTCATTGTTGTGACACTATTCAACCACACTGTCAATTGAACCTCATATTTGCTGATTCGTCACCATCTTTGATTCGGCCAACAATGGTGTCATCAACAAACTTAAATATGGCATTGGATCAGTACTTAAACTCAGTCAGAAGGGAGTAGAGCGGGGACTAAGCACACAGCTTTGTGGTGCATCCGTGCTGAAGGTGATTGTGGAGATGTTATTGCCGATCTGAACTAACCGAGTTCTGCAAGTGAGGAAATAAAAGGAGGTGTTGAGGTCTAGCTCTTATTACCACTGGCAGAGGTTGTCGATATGCAGACAATTCACACTAATGTCTTCTGTCCTGTGGCTTTTTTTTTTGCTCTATCTAGATTCCACCTTATAGAAGACAATATCCTTCTTTAATATTGTATTAAGTTTTCTCTAACTGCCCAAAATTCTTTAAGACTAACATTTATATTTCTTGAACACCTACACAGTTACTTCCCATCCTTGGGTCCACCACTATCAAAGTTGTTGCAATTTCAATTACATCTCATCTGTTCATTTCTATTTGTAAGATTACTTCATCTATTTTCTGGTAGATGCTCTGCACATTTAAGATAATGCCTTTAAACTAGTTACAACATTCATTTCCCTTTATTCACATTTTCTGCTATGGCCCTGTTTGTTTATTGCCCTCAATTTCTGAATTCTACTTTTTCCTCCTCTGCTTATTTATTTTGTTTCTATCCTAGCTCCCGTCTGCTTTGCATTGGTTCCCGTCACGTCTGGAAAATATAGGAAACTAACAGCTGAAATATATAAATAAAGAATAGCAAGGATACTTCACAACTGTTTCTACCAGATGAATGAACTGTTGTTTCTACCTTGTAATCATATATAGCAGATGCCAAATCTTTTCAACATGTTGGGAGATTTTTTGTTCTCTCCAACAATATTGCAAATACGAGCTAATCAAAAGGAATTTATAATATGCCCCTTAATTTTAAACCATCTTCCATGTTTTTTTTTGTTTTAATGTTAGTAGGAAGACAAGGGTTGACTGCTGAGAGCATTAGGGGGCTTTATATTGCGAGAAAGAGCCAGAAACATTAACCACTATTCCATGAGTATATGCCAACAATTCTGTTCTCAAGTCATGCAATTTATAGTGTCAAACAGCTGTGCATTCATTTGGCTTCCCTTTACTTCTATAAATAGTATAATGCATGCAGGCTTGTATTGAAAAAGGCACAAGTCTGCTCTGAATAAATGAAGCATTAAGACCTCTACTGAAATGACATCAAAATATAGCAATATATAGCAATTCACAAGCTGTCAAATGCAAGATGATCTGGGTAAAATACAAGTGAAGCCAATGAAGATGCCAAGACAAGTCCCAATCAAATCAACAATGAATTTTGGATAAACAGTATTCTGAGTTCAAGCAGAGAATAGACAAACATCAAAAGTACAATACAAAATGCAAAAAAAATACTTGAGAATTATAAATGCAAACACGAGGAAATCTGCAGATGCTGGAAATTCAAGCAACACACACAAAATGCTGGTGGAACACAGCAGGCCAGAACCCTAGGGTCTCAGCCTGAAACGTCGACTGTGCTTCTTCCTATGGATGCTGTCTGGCCTGCTGCGTTCCACCAGCCTTATGTGTGTTGAGAATTATAAATCTACTCACCAACATAAGCTACATTTCATGTGGGAAGTTGGAGGAAACACCTTAATAGAAAGCTTCAACAGAAAAGAAAAAACATTTCCCAAAAGCTAGAGGGTTATATCGAACAACCCCCAGATAATTTCAATGACAAAACAGATTTCAACATTTCCGTAAATGACAATGCACTGTACTTTCTGATTGCAAACAATAAAACTTAAACACAGTTAAACCTTTTATCTGATAAAGGCAGCATTTGTTCTTAGCCAGAACACAGAGCTAACAACTCTTTCCCTGATAATGCTCCCCAACTCTTCCTCTGCTACATTGGTGCTGCTTCAAGCACCCATCTGAGCTCAACAATTTCATCAACTTTGCTTCCAACTTCCAACCTGCTCTTAAATACACGGTCCATTTCTGACACCTCTCTCCCCTTTCTGGATTTGCTTCCATCTCTGGAAACAAACTATACTGACATCTTCTATAAACCTACCAATTACCATGGCGATTATCACTATACCTCTTCCCACCCTGTCTCTTGTAAAAATACTATTCCTTTTTCTCAGTTCCATCATCTTCACCTCATCTGTTCCTAGGATGAGGCTTTCCAATGTCCTTCAAAGAACGGAGCTTCCCTTACTCCACCACTGATGCTGCCCTCAACCAGATCTCTGCCATTTCCCAGACATTCGCGCCCACCACATCTTCCTGCTACCTTAGCAGAGACAGAGTTGCTTGCCCTCACCTACCAACCCACGAGCCTCAGCATCCAACACATCATTCTTCGCAACTTCCACAATCTTCAACAGGACTCTACCATCAAATACAACTTTACCTCCCTTCTCCCTTCCACCCCCCCCTCAACCTTCTGGAGGGATCACTCCCTGACTCCCTTGTCCATTGTTCCTCCCTACTAATCTCCCTCCTGGCACACATCCTTGCAAGTACAGAAATGCTACAGCTGCTCATTCACCTCCTCCCTTACCTCCATTCAGGGCCCCAGACAGTCCTTTGAGGTGAGGGAACACTTAACCTGTGCATCCGTTGGGGTTGACTATTGTATCCGGTGCTCCCAAAATGCCCTCATCTATGTTTGTGAAACCTGATGTAAATTGGGGGACGACTGTCAAGCACCTCTGCTCCATATGCCAAAAGCAGAATTTCCTGGTGGTCAACCATTTTAGTTACTATCCCATTCCGACATGTCGGTCTATGGCCTCCTCTTTTACCACAATGAGGCCACTCTCAGGGTGGAGGAGCAACATCTCATATTCCTTCGAGGTTCAAAAGTTCAAAGTACATTATCAAATTATGTATACTATACACAACCTTGATATTTGTCTCCTTACAGGCAGCCACAAAACAAAGAAACCCAATAGAACCCATTAAAAAAAGACGAGACACCCAATGAGCAGAAAACCAAATCATGCAAACAATAAAAGTAAACAAGTAATATTCAGAATTGAAGTTCATCAAACAGAGTCGACAGCCACAAAGCCAGTCATCACTACAGCTAGTCCAGCAGCCCATTAGGTGCAGGCTACAGCTTTAGTTCAGCACAGAGAGGAACAAATTTCACAAGCAGCAAGCTGAACACCAGCCTGTCCCTCTCCTCTGGCCCCAACAACCTGAACTTTTCAATCTGGTCTGGCACTTAAACTGGCCAAGCGGCAGGTCATTCATCACTCATGGACCTAGGCCCTACCGTTTTGATATGCTCTTGGGCTCGCAACCCCAGCACCTTGATTAGGCTCATACCTGACCTTTCCAATTCAGGCAGCCTCCAACCTGATGGCGTGAACATCTATTTATCCTTCCAGTAATATTTTTCTTTCCCTCCCCTTTTGATTCCTCACTCTGGACTCTTACTTATCCTCACTGGTCTATCACTTCCGCCCAGTGCCCCTCTTTCTTCCCTTGCTGCACTGGCACTGATCCACTTTTCTATCAGATTCATTCTTCTCAAGCCCTTTACTTTTCCTTTCTTTCTTTATCTTTTTATTGATTTAAAAGGAACATAAATACAAACAAGAGAATTATCTCAAATATATATATCAATAACAATACAAACCAAAATTGAGATAGACATTATCAAAATCATACAGTGCTAAGTTAGTATAATATATAATAAAAAGGAAAACAGCAATTCTCCTCTTATCAGTTCATGAAGAAGAAAGAAAAAACTTTGAATTTTAAATAAAGGAAGAAAATCCCCACTACACAAAAAAAAACAAAACAAAAAAGGGACTGGGCAGTCCATTCTGAGGATACAACCAAAAAAACTTTCTGATCAAATCTAAAACTTTGGGAAAAAAAAACAAATTGGAAGAGTAATAAATCAAAGTAAATGACAATATTGAATAAAAGGTCACCAGATTTGCTCAAATTTAAAGGATGTATTAAATGTCCAACCTCTTAATTTTTTTGTCTAAATTTAAACAGGACATAATAGAGGAAAACCAATAAAAGACTGTAGGTGGATTAGAATCCTCCCACTTCAATAAAATGGCTCTCCTAGCCAATAAAGTCAAAAAGGCCATCATACATCGAGTGGAAACAGGAATGTTTCCTGCTTCCGATAGGATAATCCCAAAAATTGCCGTAAGCAAATTAGATTGTAGATCCAGATCCAAGACTTTTGATAGCATTTTGAAAACATCTCTCCAAAAGTTATAATATATAATATAGCTTTATACAAGACCAATAGATATGAATTAAAGTGGCCACCTCAATATTACATCTGTCACAAATAGGATTGATATTAGAAAAAATACGCGCTAGTTTATCCTTTGACATATGGGCCCGATGCACTACCTTGAACTGCATCAAGGAATGACAGGCACAGATAGATGAGTTCTTAACCAAATGAAAAATTTTACTCCATTGATTATCTGAAAATGACTCCTGAAATTCCGATTCCCAAGCATGTTTAATTTTATCATTAGATATCATTCGTGAGTTCAGTAACTGTCTATGGTTTATAGTTATCAACCTTTTTTGAAATGGTTTAAACTGAAAGAGAGCATCTGTCATATTAGGTGGATAAGCAGATAGGCAATTTGGCAACAAACCATGTAAAAAATTCCTAATTTGCAAATAATTAAAGGAGTGTACATTAGATAAATCACATTTATCCACTGAGAAAAAGACATTAAACAGTCCTCTAAAAACAAATCTGAAAAAGTTATTATTCCCTTGGTTTTCCAAATTAAAAAGGCCTTATCCGAAATCGATGGTTTAAAAAAAATTGAGATGGATATCACAAGAATAAAATTATTTAACTCAAAAAAATATACGAAACTGAAACCAAATTCTTAATGTATGTTTAATAATAGGATTAAAATCTTGTCTGCTAATCTTAGAAAACAAAAATGGAAGAGGAGCTCCCAGTAAAGAGGACAAAGAGAATCCTTTCACCGAGCTTTCCTCCAAATCCAACCATGAAGGACATTCATGTATGTCTGAATAATGAATCCAAAAAGTAATACATTGAATATTACTTGCCCAATAATATATTCTAAAATTTGGCAAAGCCATACCACCATCCTTTTTTAATTTCTGCAGTAAGGGTTTACTCAATCTAGGATTTTTATTATTCCAAATACAAGATAAAATTATAGAATCTATTCTGTCAAAGAACTTTTTAGGAACAAAAGAAGGAACTGCCTAAAATATATACATGTATAAGAATTTCAGTAAAACTTATTTTAATAGCATTAATTCGACCTATTAATGATAATGTCATTGGCGACCATTTAGAAAGCATTTATTTGGTGTAATCAATTAATGGAAAAAAAATTATATTTATAGAGATCCTTAAAATTTTTAGTAATTTTAATACCAAGATAGGTAAAATAATTTTTAGCAATACTAAAAGGTACTTGATGATTTGGATCCGAGTAATTATTAATAGGAAATAACTCACTTTTATGTAAATTTAATTTATACCCAGAAAAACTACTAAATTCAGAAAATATAGATAACACTAGACAATGGGGTGACCCGTTGGGGCACTCTTTGAGAGAAGGGTAGTGTAATCTGATGTGACCAGAATGAACATTAAATTTTCCTGAATGCTATTGGTATCGCTTTGCTTTGGAAACTGAAGTAGAAAACCTCAGTTTAGTAAAGAAGAACGACACGTTGCAAAGCAAATATAGCTGCGCCTCACTTAATGAAGGACACTTTTGATAGCCTCATTTCTGGTTTATCTGCTACCCTTGTGCCTCTCGTTGTCATTCTGGAGACGTGCAGCCCTTTCATCCCCCATCTCTTCAGCTCTTCTGCTGTTTGTTGTTGGTCTCTGATCCTGGAGACGTGCATGCCTCTCCTCATCTGTCTCTTCTTGTCTCATCTTTTCTCGTCCTGACTCTTTGATCCTGGATTCGTGCGGCTCTAGTCTCATCCGATTCTTGTTCTCTCCCTCTCCTTGCTGCTTCCTGACAACGTTTGGCGTCATCTCTTGACCATAATGTCCCCCTTCCCTTCCTACGCGGCATAATTAGGCTGACCATTTTTTTTTTTTTTTTACCCTAATGCTGGATGGAAGACACGAAGCACTAACACCAAAGGATGCTGATTATTCTTGATGATGTGGCTGGCACTCTCCTAAGTGGACATGATACAGTCACTGCTGTCCTTTGACTGCAGCAAAGGGTTTTATGGGTGTCTCGAAGTACGTCATTACAATAAGATTTAATTATTAAAGGGTGGCAGTTAGATCTGTCCTAATCCTGCACATGCTGATGGTGATTAGCAGAATGTGACCCCTCAAAATAGAGCTGCTCTGTCCTTTTGCTCCGGTAGGTGTCGCTGCTGGGACTGGCCGTGCGCATGCGTCGGGCTGTCGCGTCCCGATTTTCATGATGGCTGATTGGGTCTCGGGTGAAAGCCAGCCTGTTGATTTTTGGCGAATGAGCAATTTTATACGAATATATAACCCTGAACTTTGCTTGCATTCTGTAAGTGTTGCTGTAATGCACCGTTTGCGCTAACTGGAGGTCACAGACACACAGAGCATGAGAGTTTTAGTAGTATATAGATAGGAGGAATAGATTTCCTAGGATCTGAAATATAAACTAACAGGTCATCTGCATATAACGAAACATTGCGTATTTTGTCCCCTTACTTTTCTTACCCTCCTGGATTCATCTATCACCTTCTTACTAGTGTAACACCCTGAGAAATGTTTCACTGTTAACGTAATGGTCTTTCTGTCAAAGCAGTGTTTGGGTTATAGTTAGAGATAACGGTTGCTTTGGAACGTGAGCCTCCAATGAAGGCCTCCAAAGCCGAGTCAAACTCTTAGGCAAAGCCCTTGGTGTGCTGAACAACGGCCAGTTATGAAACCCTGAGAATAGGTCCCATTCCCGCAAAGAACCGTTGTCATGTAACTCCAGGTCAGGGTCTTCAAAAGGACCCTGAAAGGGAAAAGTAAAGATATTAAAGATGGAAATAAAGCTGTTTCTGAAGATGCAGGCATAGCAGTCGCCGTTTAGCACCATCATCACTTCACTCCGCCTCCAAAGGTTTGCTTGAGGTATTGGTAACCTCAGTGTTTGGGCCTACCTTGGAGGACCATGAAGTGAGGCTATTGAAGGTGTCAGGATGCCTGAAGGCTAAAACTTTCCCTGGACAAGTGACAATTCTACAAGATGTCTGTCAGCGATGTTGGGCACATTGTCTTACGGGATGGAGTAGCTACAGATCCGTCTAAGATAGAGGGGGTGAGCACATGGCCAAGGCCCCTGACTGTGAGCACTTTGTGCTTATTCCTTGGGTTCTGTGGGTACTAGCGGAGATTGGTGAAGAGCTACGTGGCAGTGAGTCACCCTTTACATCAGCTTCTGTGTGGTTACCCTCCCTGGGGGAAGAAAGGGAGGAGGTTAAACAGTATCTTGGCCCTTCAGAGCACGGTGGGACGCTAAATGTGAAGAGGCCTTTCAGTCGCTGAAGGAACTGCTGACACAGGCGCCTGTGCTGGTTTTTGCAGACCCCCGATTACTTTATGTACTGCATACAGATGCCAGCAGGGAGGGCTTAGGAGGTGTCCTGTATCAGGATTAGGGCACCGGGTTGAGAACTGTTGCGCTTGTCAGCAGGAGACTGTCGCCCACTTAGAAAAACTATCCCACGCACAAGTTGGAGTTTCTGGTATTAAAATACGCTGTGGTGGATAAGTTGAGAGACTACCTCTATGGTGCCAAGTTTGAGGTGAGGACGGACAACAATCCCCTAACTTATATCCTGACCTTGGTGAAGTTGGTTGCCACAGGCCATCGATCATTGGCAGTGCGGTCTGCCTATGATTTCAGCCTGAAGTACCGGCTGGGAAGTAGGAACATTGATGCTGATGTTTTGTCTCGACATGCACATGATGGGCTGGACGGGGACAAAGAGTGGGAGAGTGTTCCTACCCCAGGAATGAAAGCCATGCACCAGTTTTCCATCATGGTGAAGGCAAGGGCAGGACTGAGCAGTAGATCAATTGGGAGCTTCTGATGGCGCCATTCCACAAGCTTACTGTAACCTGACTGCTCTGAAGACAAACAGTTGTCAGAATTGAGTCCTGGGGAAGTGGCAGCTGCTCAGCGAGATGACCTGGGCATCAGTACCATTTGGTCAGTGGTCGAAAAGTGAGACATGGCCTAAGCATAAAAGACGAAATATGCTGTGGTGCCTCCATTACTGAGATTGGAGTTGAGGAACCAGATCCTATACCGGGTCACGTCTCCTCCAGACCAGCTTTGGCATTCCCAGCTGGTTCTGAAGTATCGGAAAATTGCATTGAAGTCACTTCATGATGATTCTAGACATTTGGTGGTTGAAAAGACCTATGGTTTGGTCAGAGATCAGTTTTATTGGCCCCGAATGAAGCCGGAGGTCGAAGAATACAGGAAGTCTTGCATTCAATACATACGGAGGAAGGCGCAGCCTACAAGAGCCGCGACATTGTCCCACTTGCAGAGTGCGGGGCCCCTTGACCTGGTGTATATGGATTTCCCGTCAATAGAGGCAGATGCCAGCAACATGGTAATGTGTTTGTCATCACTGATCACACCAGATACACGCAAGCTTTCCCCACCAAGGATTAGAGGGCGTCCACGGTGGCCAAAGTGTTATGGGAGAAGTATTTCATTTATTATGGCCTCCCTAGGTGGATACATAGTGATCAGGAATGGATTTCGAGAGTCTACTCTCGAAATCCATCCCTGATCACTCTGTATCCGCCTAGGGAGGCCATAATAAATGAGTTACTGAACATGCTCAGAGTCAAGTCGTCCAGGACTACGCCTTATTACCCGTAGGGTGATCCCCAGCCCGAGAGGTTTAATCTGACCTTTCTAGACATGCTTGGAACCTTGGAAATCAGGAAGAACAAGTGGAGTCAACATATTGGACATCTGGTCCACTGCTACAACTATACACAAAATGAAGCTACTAGGTACTCGCCATATTATCTGATGTTTGGGCACGAGGCAAGGTTGCCCATCGACCTTTGCTTTCAGACTGGTGAGGAAGACCTGCCATCAAAGACTTATCTGAAGTACATCTCTGATATGAGAAGGGAGCTGTAAAAGGCTTATGAATTAGCTGAGGTTGCGGCTGCCAAGCAGAATCAAAGAAATAAGCAGAGGTATGATCAAAAGGTTAGTTTCTCCCAACTCGTGCTGGGAGACAAAGTCCTCATAAGGGATTTGGGTCTACCTGAGAAGTACAGGTTGGCTGATTGCTGGGCGGCTACGCCCTATGTAGTAGGGAGTCAGATGCCAAACGCACCAGTTTTCCGGGTGAAGCCAGAGGATGGAAATGGGGTCTGTCAAAATTTTCCATCGGAACTATCTTCTGCCTCTGGGACAAGAGGTGCGGTTTGATCCAGAGCCCAACCTGGAGCCTACACCTAGAAAGAGGATGCCACGGCAACGCAGGGCGACTAAAGGATCAACAGCAGGAGAAATAAGACCACCCCTGCCCCTGAATGGGATACTGACTCGGAGGATTAGGAAATGGGGGTGTGGTATAAGCTGCATTTTGCTAACTCCCCACTGATTGAGGAAGAGATTCCCAACCCTTCTCAGGCTGAATCAGGTGAAATTGGGGGAGGGGGGGTGCTATCTGTGAGACTGGGTTTCAGCGGGACCCTGAAAGGGATGAAGCGGGGCTCAGCCAAGGGACAGAGGAGTTGAGTGATAAACCTGGGGAGGCCTTGCCATGTAGACCAGAAGTATTCCAAGAAGTGTCGGAACCTGAAGTAGATGAGAGGGGGTAAGGAGGTCTCAAAGAATCAGGAGACCACTGGATAGCTGACCTATGTAGCACCGGGGGAACAGAGTGTGGCATCTATTGCCTTGGGGAGCTATGTCACTGCCTTTTTACACCTGGGTTGGACTTTGTGCTTTGCATGAAGGGTTGGCAAATTTTCTCAAGTCATGAGGACATGACTGATTTTAGTTGGGGGGGGGGGGGAGAAAGAGTGAAACACCCTGGGAAAGGTTTCACTGCTAATGTAATGGTCTTTTTGTAGAAGTAGGGTTTGGGTTATGGTTAGAGATAACGGGTGCTTTGGAATGTCAGCCGTCCAATGAAGGGAGTGTGTTTTCGTGCTGTGTGCCTGACACAGAGGTGATCTGCATCTTTTGTTCGTGGGAGGTGGAGAGGGAAGACACAGGAGGGGAGAGATCGTAGGATTGGACTTGGACTGGGGCTGGGAGTCGACAAAGCCCATGGAGATTGAAGAAGGATCAGCAAAGGGGAAACCGTGAGCTCCAACTTGTGCACATTAGACTGTTTAATTAAAATGGGCCCTTTTCTGTTTGCTTTTTCTTTACTAACCCTTTAGTCAAATTAAGAATTATAAAACTAAATCGTTTAATTGTATATGGGTGTACTGTCTGTTATTTCGTGGTACTCATTTGTAACAGGGTAACAAATCACACAGCATCCATCCAAACAGGGGGTCTCAAGTGAGCTTACATCTCAATCTCACACGTTTGGCAGGATGAGAGATCGTCTTCCCTAGATTTACGCAGCCAAAAGAACCTGAGGGTCACACTAATCCTGCTTCTCCTTCCCCCAACCTTTTTATTCTGGTGTCTTCCTCCCTTTCCAGTTCTGATGAAGGGTTTCAGCACAAAATATCAACAGTTTATTCATTTTCATAGATGCTGCTGGACTTGCTGAGTTCCTCCAGTATTTTGTGTGTATTGCTCTGGATTTCCAGCATCTGCAGAATCTCTTGTGTTTACAACTCTTGCTGTGTGACACTTCTCCCTCTCTTCCTAATAAAGAGACAGAATTCCTAAGGTATCTTAAATTGTTGGGTGAATGATTAGTTTTTGTTGTACTGCAGATCATGGTCTTTCCCTATAGCAGATCCTGTATCACAATCTCCATCGTACTGATGAAGGAAACTTTCTTGAACACATTTCACAAACTCTGCCCCATCTAGTCCTTTTACGGTACGAGATTCCTAGTCAATCAGAATCAGGTTTATCATCACCAGCATGTGACGTGAAATTTGTTAATTTAGCAGCAGCAGTTCAATGCAATACATAATATAGAAGAGAAAAATAAAAATAATTAGTAAATCAATTACAGTATACGTGTATTGACTAGATTAAAAAACATGCAAAAAACCCAAAAATACTGTATACAGGTTGACCTTCATTAATCTGACTACCTGTAATCCGGTTCCTTCGACAATCCGGCACTGATTATGCTTAATGTGATCCTTCTGTAATTTGGCATTTTCACTAATCCGGCACTCCTCAGGTCCCAAAAAAAGTGAGGTAGTGTCCAAGGGTTCCATGTCCATTTAGGAATCGGATGGCAGAGGGGACGAAGCTGTTCCTGAATCGGAGTGAGTGCCTTCAGGCTTCTGTATCCGTTCAGAGAGCAGTAATATATCAACCACATTGCTGTTTTAAGAACCATGTGAGTAAAACAATCAGGATTTCTTCGCATGAAGAACCATAATGAAACAGTATGTCTACTTTAAAGCAGACGACAATCTGATAGTGCCAATGTTCTAGTCTCTTACTTCAAGCCATCTTTACAGGAGGGTGAACACTCGCAAGGCGACATGCCCCCATGAAGTACCTAGTAGGGCTCTGAAAACCTGTGTCAACCAACTGGAGGCGGTGTTCAAGGACATTTTTAATCTTTCATTGCTGTAATCAGAAGTTCCCACCTGCTTCAAAAGGGCAATTATACTTAAGAGTAGGGCGAGCTGCCTTAATGACCATCATCCAGTAGCACTCACATCTACAGTGATGAAGCGCACCGAGAGAACCTGGACTCTCTGCAATTTGCCCATTGTCACAATAGTAGACACAATTTCATTGGCGCTTCACAGGGCCTTGGATCACCTGGATGATACAAATACCCATGCCAAGATGCTATTTATTGACTACAGCTCAGCACTTAACACTATCGTTCCTACAGTTATGACTGAAAAGCTCCAGAGCTTGGGCTTCTGTATCTCCCACTGCAACTGGATCCTCGACTTCCTAATTGGAAGACCACAATCTGTGTGGATCAGAAATAACATCTCCACCTTGCTGACAATTAGGGATGTGTACTGAGCCCACTGCTCTACTCTCTCTATACCCATGACTGTGTGGCTAGGTACAGCTCAAATGGCATCTATAACTTTGCTGACGATACAACCATTGTTGGCAGATTTTCAAAAAGTGATGAGAGAGCTTACAGGAGCGAGATCAGCTAGTTGAGTGGTATCACAGCAACTTAGCGTCAGTAAGTTGGACTTCAGAAAGGGCAAGACGAGGGAACACACACCAGTCCTCAGAGAGATCAGAAGTGGAAGAGTGAGCAATTTTAAGTTCCTGGGTGTCAATATCTCTGTGGATCTAATCTGGAACCAACATATCAATGAAGCTACAAAGGCACAACAGCAACTATATTTCATTAGCAGTTTGGAGAGATTTGGTACGTCACCAAAAACACTCGCAAATTTCTACAGATGTACTTTGGAGAGCATCCTAACTGGCTGCATCACCACCGGTTATGGGGGGGGGGGGGGGTGCAGTTACAGGATTGAGGTAAGCTGCAAAGAGTTGTAAACTTAACGCCATATTGGGCACAAGGCTCCGTCATTTTTTCCCCCTATTATTATGTATTACATTGCTGCAAAGTCAACAAAATTTCATGACATATGCTGGCGATATTAAGCCCTATTTTAAGGTTTTCAAATTTAAATTCCATAGCTAGAATGGAAGGATTCAAAACAGTTTCAATAATCTTGAACTGTTTATAGTCTAGTAATTGAATTACTGAGTGTGAAGAGTAGGCTATTTTCCTGTTAAGCTCTCTCCAGTATTAAGATTATTGCTGATCCATATTTTAACTGAATCTGCCTGCCTTGACTCAACATTTAGCATCTTGTATTGGCAAAACCCTCAATTTGTTAGAAGATTAAGCCATCTTCTGCATTTTGTTTAAGAGTTCTACATTTCCAACACACTTAAGAAGCACTTCCTGGAAAACAGACTATCTGCTTCTGAAAAGGAGATATCAGCTGCTATCAGAAACTTAACAGTAGTAGGCACTTGATTAACAGCCAGTAATTATAAGAGACTTCCTCTCCAATTAAAGTATCGTTGACAATTTGATTACAAGCCATTTTAGTTCATTAGCTACCAAATAAAAGGAGGTAGACTTTCATCATCATCTGGATGCATACTTGGACAAATCTAAAGTGGACATTAACAAGATCTTGCCAAAAATGCAAGTGTAACTGATTACACAACTAATATAAACGGCTTAAAATAATTTAGTCTTTAAATGAGTAAGGCTCAAAACAGAGGGTGGGAGAAGCAAGAAAATAAAAATGTACAAAAAGGACAAAAATTCCTGGATCAGTGTTTTTATCCCCAAATGTAGGATGTGAAGATCCTAAATTGATCCTATAATTGTCCTGTATTGCTTTTCTTCTCAAGGAAAGGAAGGAAAGGTACGTCGCATCCGGAGTTTCTCTGGTTAGCAGACGATTTCCCTCCACGCCTCTCTGACATAGTGGGGAACCGCGTACGAGGCAAGTTACAGCAGTGCCACTTGCCATTGCCTTCTGCCGGAGCATTTCCAAAGAGATCACCAGCTCGTAACCCAGCACGGGTGGAAAGCGTGCAGGGGAGCCGGCTGGATTTGAATTCAGGACCTTTCGTCCCGAAGTCTGACGCTGATGCCACTGTGCCACCAGCCAGGTCTTTTCTTCTAAACTATCACTATATTCTGTATTTCTGCTATAGTACAACAGAACATATTGCAACACCGGATCCCAGTTAGATTGGCTTCTTAACGCTGCTTAACATGATTAATGCCACCTTTAAGTATCTTTTGTTGTTGATAGCTACAATATATGCAAGAACTGCTTAAAGTTTCACAGAATCCAATAAATCTCCATTTTTGTGAAGAGAGGGAATTATCCTTCCTATTCCTCTTTTACCCTATCTAACAATCACCCCCAATACCAAAGTAAATTTTTTTGTTTATTGAATGCATTAATCTTGTTCAACAGTACATCCCAGAGAAAGTGCAAGAGGATTATAATTAACTTTTAACGCAATTACATGGGAAAATAACAATAATGCTGACTGCCATGCTGCTTCTCCCTGCAAACTTCTTCCTTTTGAAGATGCAACAAAAATGCTAAATTTCACTAGTTTTACATAGAAACATAGAAAACCTACAGCACAGGGCCTTTGGCCCAGAAAGTTGCGCTGAACATGTCCCTACCTTAGAAATTACAAGGCTTACCCAAAGCCCTCTATTTTTCTAAGCTTCATGTACCTATCCAAAAGTCTCCTAAAAGACCCTTTCGTATCCGCCTCCACCACCATTGCCGGCAGCCCATTCCACACACTCACCAATCTGAGTAAAAAAAAGACTTACCCGACATCTCCTCTGTACCTACTCCCCAGCATCTTCAGCGGAACAAGTGCTACACATGCCCTTACACTTCCTCACTACCATTCAGGGCCCCAGACAGTCCTTCCAGGTGAGGCAACACTTTACCTGAGAGTCGGCTGGAGTGAAATACTGCGTCCGGTGCTCCTGATGTAGCCTTCTATATATTGGCGAGACCTAACGCAGACTGGGAGATAGTTTTGCTGAACACCTACGCTCTGTCTGCCAGAGAAAGCAGGATCTCCCAGTGGCCACACATTTTAATTCCACGTCCCATTCCCATTCTGACATGTCTATCCATGGCCACCTCTACTGTAAAGATGAAGCCACACTCAGGTTGGAGGAACAACACCTTATATTCTGTCTGGGTAGCCTCCAACCTGATGGCATGAACATTGACTTCTCAAACTTCCGCTAATGCCCCACTTCCCCCTCGTACCCCAACTGTTATTTATTTATTTAGATACACACATTCTTTTTCTCTCTATCCTTTTTCTTCCTTTGTCCCTCACTATACCCCTTGCCCATCCTCTGGGCTTCCCCCTCCCCCTTTTCTTTCTTCCTAGGCCTCCTGTCCCATGATCCTCTCATATCCCTTTTGCCAATCAAATGTCCAGTTCTTGGCTCCATCCCTCCCCCTCCTGTCTTCTCCTATCATTTCTGATCTCCCCCTCCCCCTCTCAAATCTCTTACTCGTTCTTCTTTTAGTTAGGCCTGACGAAGGGCCTCGGCCCGAAACATCAACTGTACCTCTTCCTAGAGATGCTGCCTCGCCTGCTGCGTTCACCAGCAACTTTTATGTGTGTTGCTTGAAATTCCAGCATCTGTAGATTTCCTCGAGTTTGCGACCTTAAACCTGTGTCCTCTTGTGGCAACCATTTCAGCCCTGGGTAAAAGCCTCTGATTATCCATATGATCAATGCCTCTCATCATCTTATACACCTCTATCAAGTCACCTCTCATCCTCCGTCGCTCCAAGAAGAAAAGGCCGAATTCACTCAACCTGTTTTCATAAGGCATGCTCCCCAATCCAGGCAACCTCCTTGTAAATCTCCTCTGCACCCTTTCTATGGCTTCCACATCCTTCCTGTAGTGAGGTGACCAGAACTGAGCACAGTACTCCAAGTGGGGTCTGACCCGGGTCCTATATAGCTGCAACATTACCTCTCGGCTGCTAAATTCCTTTCCACGATTAATGAAGGCCAATATACCATATGCCTTCTTAACCAGAGTTGACCTGTGCAGCTACTTTGAGCGTCCTATAGATTCGGACCCTAAGATCCCTCTGATCCCACACACTGCCAAGAGTCTTACCATTATTAATACTATATTCTGCTATCATATTTGACCTACCAAAATGAACCACTTCACACTTATCTGGGTTGAACGCCATCTGCCACTTCTCAGCCCAGTTTTGCATCCTATCAATGTCCCGCTGTAACCTCTGACAACCCTCCACACTATCCACAACACCTCCAACCTTTGTGTCATCAGTAAACTTACTAACCTATCCCTCCACTTCCTCATCCAGGTTATTTATAAAAATCACGAAGAGTAAGGGTCCCAGAACAGCTCCGAGGAACACCACTGGTCACTGACCTCCATGCAGAACATGACCCATCTACAACCACTCTTTGCCTTCTGTGGGCAAGCCAGTTCTGGATCCACAAAGCAATGTTCCCTTGGATCCCATGCCTCCTTACCTTCTCAATAAGCCTGGCATGGGGTACCTTATCAAATGCCTTCCTGAAATCCATATAAACTACATTTACTGCTCTTCCTCCATCAATGTGTTTAGTCACGTCCTCAAGAAATTCAATCAGGCTCGTAAGGCACAACCTACCCTTGACAAAGCCATACTGACTATTCCTAATCATATTAGACCTACCCAAATGTTCATAAATCCTGCCTCTCAGGATTTTCTCCATCAGCTTACCAACCACTGAAGTAAGACTCACTGGTCTATAATTTCCTGGGCTATCTCTACTCCCTTTCTTGAATAAAGGAACATCATCTGCAACCCTCCAATCCTCCGGAACCTCTCCTGTCCCCATTGATGATTCAAAGATCATCGCCAGAGGCTCAGCAATCTCCTCCCTCGCCTCCCACAGTAGCCTGGGGTACATCTCATCCTGTCCCGACAACTTACCCCGACCTACCCAACTTGATGCTTTCCAAAAGCTCCAGCACATCCTCTTTCTTAATATCTACATGCTCAAGCTTTTCAGTCTGCTGCAAGTCAGCACTACAATCACCAAGATCCTTTTCCATAGTGAATACTGAAGCAAAGTATTGATTAAGTACCTCTGCTATTTCCTCCAGTTCCATACACACTTTCCTACTGTCACACTTGATAGGTCCTATTCTTTCACATCTTATCCTCTTGCCCTTCACATACTTGAAGAATTCCTTGGGGATTTCCTTAATCCTGCCCACCAAGGACTTCTCATGGCCCCTTCTGGCTCTCCTAATTTCCTTTTTAAGCTCTTTCCTGTTAGCCTTATAATCTTCTAGATCTCTAACATTACCTAGCTCTCTGAACCTTTTGCAAGCCTTTCTTTTCTTCTTGACCAGATTTATTACAGCCTTTGTACACCATGGTTCCTGTACCCTACCATAACTTCCCTGTCTCATTGGAACGTACCTATGCAGAACTCCACACAAATATCTCCTGAATATTTGCCACATTTCTTCCATACTTTTCCCTGAGAACATTTTAAGCTTCCAATTTCCTGCCTGATAGCCTCAGTTCCCCTTGCTCCAATTAAACACTTTTCTAACTTGTCTGTTCCTGTCTCTCTCTAATGCTATTGTAAAGGAGATAGAATTATTTTTTTTAAGATTATGAGGACATGCAGTCCTCTTTTACTGTCATTTAGTAATGCATGCATTAAGAAATGATACAATATTCAATTCATCAAGTGATACAATTATGATCACTATCTCCAAAATGCTCTCCCACTGAGAGATCTGACATCTGACCAGGTTCATCTCCCAATACCAAATCAAGTACAGTCTCTTCTCTTGTACACTTATCTACATATTGTGTCAAGAAACCTTCCTGAACACACCTAACAAACTTCACCCCATTTAAACCCCTTGCTCTAGGGAGATGTCAATCGATATTTGGGAAATTAAAATCTCCCATCACGACAACTCTATTATTATTACAGCTGTCCAGGATCTGTTTCCCTATTTGCTCCACGATATCCCTGTTACTATTGGGCAGCCTATAAAAAACATCCAGTAAAGTTATTGACTCCTTCCTGTTCCTAACCTCCACCCACAGAGACTCCGTAGACAATCCCTCCATGACATCCACCTTTTCTGCAGCCGTGACACTATCTCTGACCAACAGTGCCACACCCCCACCTCTTTTTCCTCCCTCCCTGTCCTTTCTGAAACATCTAAAACCCAGCACTTGAAGTAAATATTCCTGTCCCTGAGCTATCCAAGTCTCAGTAATGGCCACCACATCATAGCTCCAAGTACTGACCCACGCTCTAAGCTCATCTGCTTTGTTCACAATGCTCCTTGCGTTAAAATAGACACATCTCAAACCATCCATCGGAGCACGTCCCTTCTCTATCAACTGCCTATCCTCCCTCACACACAGTCTCCAAGCTTTCTCTATTTGTGAGCCAACCGCCTCTTACTCAGTCTCTTCAGTTTGATTCCCACTCCCCCAACAATTCTAGTTAAACTCTCCCCAGTAGCCTTAGCAAACCTCCCCGCAAGGATATTGCCCCCCCCCGGGGGTTCAAGTGCAACCCTGATAAAGTTTAAGGGAATGGGGGATTCTTAAGATTCCTATTAACAATGGATTAAGTACTGACTATGTCTGTGACTGCAGTGTGTTTGAATAATGTCTCACAGCTGCCTCCTTCGGAGCAAGATAAGAATTAAAGTTCGCCCAGATCCTCATAAGATGTCTCTGGGCTTTTCACACCTTTTGATTTTGACAAAAAGCAGTACCTGATGGAAATTAGACAGACCATTCCCTTCTTAATTAAAGCACAAATTTGACGCATGTTCTTATCTTTGTAATTAAGTTGTGGCTCCAGTAAACCAGGTAGAACATTCTTTTCTTTAATTAAGGTGGCTGGAGTGTAACAAATTGATTGTAATTTTGTATCAATAGTACATTGACTTGGCCAGAATAGTTATCAAACTGATTGTTCTCTGTATCAATAGTCCATGGACTTGACCGGAATAGTTATCAAACTGATTGTTCTTTTCTATAGGTAGCCTTATAACTTCTGACAATTCTGACATCAGGCAGTGAACTTGTAGAACCGCCAGGGAGATGAGAAAGAGTCTCTCCCTGATGTCGTGTCCAAGTTCACTCGCTGGATGAGCGCGAAGAAATAAACAGGTGAAAAGTAACAATCTTTTTGTGCTGTCGTTATTTGATCCAGCAAAGTTACGTTTACACTGGTCCTTTTTGTACAGGTCACACCTGCCACAAAAGAGGTCCCAATGATCCAGAAATCTGAATCCCTGCCCCCTGCTCCAATCCCTCAGCTACACGTTTATCCTCCACCTCATTCTATTCCTATACTCACTGTTGCGTGGCACAGGCAGTAATCCCGAGATTACTACCTTTGCGCTTCTGCTTCTCAACTTCCTTCCTAACTCCCTGTAGTTTGTTTTCAGGACCTCTTCCCTTTTCCTACCTATGTCATTGGTACCAATATGTACCACGACCTCTGGCTGTTCCCCCTCCTACTGCAGGATATCTTGGACGCAATCTGAAACATCCCGGACCCTGGCACCTGGGAGGCAAACTACCATCCGAGTTTCTTTCCTGCATCCACAGAATCACCTATCTGACCCCCTAACTATAGAGTTCCCTATCACTACTGCCTTCCTCTTCCCTTCCCTACCCTTCTGCACTGTTGCTTCCCCCAGGTAGGCTGTCTCCCTCAACAGTACTCAAACAGGAGTACTTATTGTTCAGGGGGACAGCCACAGGGGTACTCTCGAGTACCTGACTCTTCCCCTTCCCTCTCCTGACTGTTACCCACTTGTCTGTCTCCCGTGGCCCCAGTGTGACCACCTGCCTATAACTCCTGACCAGACGAAGATCATCGAGCTGCAACTCCAGTTCCCTAACCCGGTCCCCGAGGAACTGCAGCTCGACACACCGGGTGCAGATATGGCCGTCTGGGAGGCTGGGAGACTCCAGGACCTCCCACATCTGACACCAAGCACAGAAAACTGGCCCCACACACATATTACTTCCTTTCTGCAATTAACACAGGGAAATCTACCTCACCTCGTTACCGCCTAAGCCCGTTGAGCCAAAGCCCCATCATTCTGCTACCCTCTCACTCATCTGCCTGCTGGATATGGCAGTCTTCTTTTTAAACTTTTCCTGCTCTACTGGCTGACATCACGTGCCTGTGCAGTCTTGCCTCTCTTTTACCCTGAGTAGTAAAATGCCTTTGCTCCGGAAATCCTTAGCCATTCCACTCGCAGCCTTCTTGCTCCTTAAAAGCAAATGTTACTGGAGGGGGCTCCTCATTTAAATTCAATGGAGTTGCCCATTGCCTTCTACTTGTCCAATCATACTGACAGGATTCCAATATCCCAGAACCCACAGGAAATAGCAGTATCTTAAACGTAAAGATTAAGGAGAATAGTGCTTCCATGCATAGATTTATTGGCCACTAGGGACAGCACTGCCAGTTTTTCATGAATAAAAGTTTTGATATGTAGGAAAGGATTCATGGAATGCCCATGAACAATTAATTTTATGTCATCATGATCCCAAGCCACCAGTAACATACAATTCAATTTGTAAGAACATTGGTATAGAAGGCCATCAAGCCCCTCAGGCCTCCTCTGCCATTCAATTAGATCATGGTTGATCAACTACATCTTTTCACCTTTGCTCCAAAGCCCTTGATGCTTTTACTTAGCAACGAACTATCAAGTTCACAAAGATTGTTTAAATTATCACATTTGAAAGCCTTTTGTCAGAATTTTATCAATAGAATTGTGAACCATGGATTATTTCTTAATAGTAGCCAATACAGAGTCAGAATACAGAATGAATACAGGCCCTTTGGCCCAAATAGTCCATGCCAATCATAATGCTGACCCAGCTAGCCCCACTTGCTTTGCTTGGCCCATATTACTTTAAACCTTTCCTATTCACTTACCGGTGTATATATATCTTTTAAATGTTATCGTACCTGCCACAACCACTTCCTCTGGCAGCTCATTCCATTTACTCACCATACCCTGCATGAAAATGTTGACCCTCAGGTGCCTTTAAAATTTTTCCTTTCTTATCCCAAACCTTTGCTTTCTAATTTTGACTCCCCTACACTAGAGAAAAGACTGTACCATACAAGATTATCTATGCCAGTCATAATTTTCAACATTTCTTTAAGGTCATCCTTGTTCTCCTATGTTCCAAGGAATTAAGACCTAGCTGAGCTAACCTCTCTATGTCTCAGGCCCTCTAGTCCTGGCAGCATCCTCAAATCTTTTTCTGCACTCTTTCTATTTTAACCTCATCTTTCCTATAACAGGGTGACCGAAACTGTACACAATACTCCAAGTGTGGTCTATAACACACTCACATGCACATATACCCAAGTTTTTGTTGTGGCTGAACAGAAATACTCTTGTAAGACAAAAGGGCCCCAACTATTTACAATCCACAGTACTGTCCAAAACTCTGAGGCACATGTAACAAAAATTCTGTGCAGCAAAAATGCTTTCAAAAATAATAAAATGCTTCTAATAGGCGGGAGGAGAAGATGGCAGCATGACACAGCTTGCAGTGGCCACTCCAGTGGTGATATCTGTTATCTGTCAAGTAGGGTGCCATGTACAATACTGATTTGATGGAGACAGATCTGAGAGCACGGAGGAACATCTGGAGAAACTTCTGAAATGCCTGCTTCGCTGCCGCTGCTACTGTGTGATGCAGAATCTCCGGAGGGGAAGGTCTGGAGTCCTTGGCTTTGCTCGTTGCTTGGCGGCCGGCGAGGGGTCGAAGCACTCGGCAGAGGATGGCACTCGGTGCTTGATGTCGGAGGCTCGAAGTTTTCGGATGGACTCAGAGTCCGCTGCAGTCGGGTGCTTCCAATGGTGCGGCATCGGCAAGATTGAGGCACTTAGAGGTTCATGGCGGAGAGAGTTTCTCCCTTCTACCGTCTGCGTGAGATGATGAGGCTATCGGAACTTTGAGACTTTTTTTTACCGTGCCCATGGTCTGCTCTTTATCAAATTACGGTATTGCTTTGCACTGTTGTAACTATATGTTATAATTATGTGGTTTTGTCAGTTTTAGCCCTGGTTTGTCTTGTGTTTCTGTGATATCATTCTGGAGGAACATTGTATCATTTTTTAATGCATGCATTTCTAAATGACAATAAACGAGGACTGAGTGTCCTCGTAATCTAATCTAATATCCAAAAATTTACAATAAAGAGCAATGAACAGCAAAAAACTAAATCAAAATTTGGTGTGACCACCCTTTGCCTTTAAAACTGCATCAGTTCTCTTTGGTACATTGTTGTGTAGTTTTATAAAATCAGCTGCTAGGTTGTTTAAAGCATCTTGAAGAACTTGCCACAGTTCTGCAGACTTTGGCTGTCTTGCTTGCTTCCGTCTCTCTAGGTAATTCCAGACAGCCTTGAAGATGGATCTATTCGCCTTGAAGATGTTAAGATCAGGGCTCTATGGAGGCCATACCATCTCTTGCAGGACTTTTGTTCTTTTTGCTGAAGGTAGTTTTTATGACCTTGGCCGTGTGTTTTGGGTCATCGTCTGTTGCAGAATGAAATTGGGACTGATCATACACCTCGCTATAGTATTGCATGATAGATGAGAATCTGCTTATACTTCTCAATATTGAAGATTCACAGAACGTAGAATAGTACAGCACATTACAGGCCCTTCAGCCCACAATGTTGTGCCGACCCTCAAACCCTGCCTCCCAGATAACCCCCTACCTTAAATTCCTCCATATACTTGTCTAGTAGTCTCTTAAACTTCACGAGTGGATCTGCCTCTACCACTGACTCAGGCAGTGCATTCCACGCACCAACCACTCTCTGAATTCCAATAATTCTGATCAGATCACCAACTCCATTTGCAGAAATGTAGTCCTAAACTTGCAGGAAATCTCCACTGTGCTTCCCTGTTGGCTAAAGACACTCATCCATGTAGCATTCTCCAGTTCTTCTGCAGACAAACTGCTTCCTGTTTGCGCCAAAAACTTCAAATTTTGACCCCAGTGCTTGTGTTTTTGTATCTAGGTGAATCTGTTTCCACTTCAGAAGAATGGCTTTTTGGCAGTAACTCTTCCATGACTACTTTCTCCCAACTGCAGAGATATTCTAGTGGTTTTGAGAGTTCAGAGCTGATAGCAGTGCTGGACTTCTTCCGATTTAGAAGGGAAGTCAGTTTGATGTGTTTCTCATCTGCTACATTCAGTTTCCGAGGCCAACCACTGTTTCTGGTCCTCTGCCTGTACATTTGCACTTCTTCAAAAGATCTTGAACAACACATTGAAGTTTCTGCATGGGAGAGGCCTTGCTGATAATGGATGGCCACCTTGTGTTTTGCATGCTATGCTCACTCTAGCCAAGGTGTAAGAATTAATGATTAAGGTTAAACTGTCACATTTGCCACATCTTCCATTTTAGTTTGGTTGTCCTTTGCCCATGATTCCTTCTACAGCCATTTCTGTTTCAGAAAGTCAGTTTAGTTCATTCAACTCATTATGTCATTGATCAATATATCCTGTTTGTTACCTTTGTTTAATCATGCATTGGGCTATACACCTAGAAAGTAATCAGGTTTTTATTTGAAAAATTATAGACTACTATTTAATACCTTACTTTCTTTAACAAAATACAAAAATTTCTCTTACATTTCATTTTTTGAAAAATGGATGTTTGGAAATCTATATTCTTTTCTTTTCTATTGATGCACTAAATGTAGAGGGCAAAAAATAAAAAATAAAAATAAATTTATATTTAAAAAACCTGAGGTGTGCCTAAGACTTTTGCACATCAACTTGGATAAAGTGTACTAAATGCGGAATTCAAATGGCATGTTTACATTTAATCACAACAGGATTTGACAACCCGAGTACAAATCTCTTTCGGCAATTAGACAGAAAATCAATTTGCAGATTCTGGAAAACTGAAATAAAATGGAAAAAGCTTGAGACACTCAGCAGGTCAGCCAGCATCCACAGAAAGACAAAATGGCCTGAAACAAAACCTGGGAGAGGAGTGTGTGAATTTTTTAAAATATTCTATAATAAATAATTGATAATGTCAAAAAAACAATTAAATATCACTGAATAGGAGCGCACAAAAATTATACCATATTTCAATTATTCTCATTAGCCTCTCAGGCTTCAGCCCAAGTAAATCAATTTATTCAAGATTTGTCAGTCATTGATAAACCTTCCCCTGGATCCCATACCCACATAGGAATTACAATTTCTTCATTCTTGACCATATATTCTCCACAGCTTCTTCCACTTCTATATCCCCACTCACACTTCCTTTTGATTCTGATTTTCTGTTTACTCCTTTCCACCATCATAACCAGGGAATGCACAAATTCTTTCCAAATTTCTCTCAGCTCAGGGACCCATGGTCTTGACCTTCCTAGTGGCCTGGTCTTGTTCACTTCTTCTAATCCACCTTTCAGATGCCACAGCTTGCTGCAATACTAATTTAGCACAAAATTAGGGATAAAACAGTAGTTTTCTGCACACTATACTCAATCTATCATTTCATATATCTACTAAGCCATGGAGGAAAATCTAGGCAAAACATTAGTTCAGTAATTATACAATTACATTTTCAACCCCACTCCACATGAACTTTCAAATACATTTCCAAATAGTGTAAAAAAAAAACACTAAAAACTTACTGTTTTAGTGCCTGATGATCTCCGTGGTGTTCGGGAATTTAATCCATTTCTGGGACTTGTACATGTACCAGATGGGAGAGCAGAAGAAATTTGTGATGGAGTACTTGAGCAGTACTTAGAAGTCACCAAATGGGATTTTGAGTAGCCCAATATGTACTCAGAATGATTATTATTATTGCTTCCAGTTGGAGTTTGTTCATATGTTGCATCACCAATACCTATATCAACTGTTTCTCCACTTTCTATTTGCTTCAGGTAATCTTTCAACATGGACTGTGTGGTTGTCTCACTCAACCAGCACAGGAAGAGCTCATCAACTTTCATCTTAAGTACAGGCTGCAGAACTGGGGCAGCAGGCATCGTTGGTCTAATACAGGTAAGCCAGCTAATGAAGATTATTTCAACCACCTCTGTAAAAAGCGGAAGTTCTATTATGATGAGAGTCCTTCAACTTTTTCCAATTATAATTCCTATGGGGAGGAAAAAAAAGTTTTGTTAATGATGGAAGCTGCAATCTTGCTGCTCATTTCTTCCTGCAATTGCTGCGATGGGCAACATGCCACAGTTACAGCCTTTGTCTGTCTGTTCTGCTCCAGTTTAATTAATGTTTTTTATAATAGCCAAAATCTAGAAAAATGCAAGAAAGTACATTGAACTCCAATGACTAACCAGCACTTGAACTTATTACCATTGCAACATGTTTTGTGAACTACCATCAAAAAAAGATGAAAACAAACTGGATCATTATTGTTCAGTGAACACAATTGGTGAAGCCCTCAAATAGCAGAAATTTATGAACCTTAGATTAAAACAGGAAATGCTGGAGATACTCAGCAGGCCAGGATGTATCTGTGGAGAGAGATGAACAGTTATAATTTCAGAAGATATATTTTCATTACAACCCCTCTCCACATGTACTCTCAGTCCCACAATCCATGAAAAACATTCAATGCTTGCATGTTTAAGATAGATAGGTAACTGACTTGCCAGTATCACACAACACAAATTATACCAGTACCTTGCTTATCACATAGGATGCGCTCCCAAGAACAAGAGTTTCAGCATTTACCAAGATTGCAACTGTATGCAGAATATGCAATAACCCTTGCCCTCCACAGACCTGTGCGCTGTTATGCCAGAAACTTGGTTCAAAGCTGATAATGAATTGCCCCACAGCTTGATGTGCAGATGACATCTATGAAGGTGTGCACTCAGACATCCTAGCTGGCCACTCTAGCACAATGTCATGTGTTAGATGTGAAGGAAGATATAGGTGACTGAATTTGAATTTGGATGCACAGCTTTCCCAAGTCTCAGGTAGCAAGCATAGTAATGGCTGCCATTTAGCCAGGGGCAGTTGTGCACTAAGGGGGGGGGGGGGAGAAAAAGAGGTGGAGGAGAGAATAACTTGAACTGCATTCGATATGAGGTTAAGAGATCATAAAAATCTCCATCTCTAATCACAAATAATTTCCAATTGATATTAAGCATCAAATACAGCCAGCATATGTTGAACAATGGTGTTGATTAATATAATCAACCGCACATTTGAGTACATTTTATTTAAAATAAGATTTTCATATTGAATATTCAAATTAAGCAAATCCAACTCAATAATGATTGATCAGATGAAGATACTTGTATAGTTTAACTATTATATTTGAATGTAAACAAGAATTCAATAGTCATTGACAAACTATTGGAGATAAATGAAAGCAGCAAGTTATAGATACAAACATACAAATCTCTTAAATAATCTTGACAAAGTAATACCTTATACTTCATCTCTCTTAACTCACACCCATATCCAAACATTCCTTTCCTACTCTTAACTGCCCACCTATGAGATTCTCTCTTTATTCATCTTTTCCATTCTTCCCATCAACTTGATCTGTTACCACTTCCCACTTGGTTCTATTTGCCCATCACCTATGCATCTCAGTTTCAACCTTGACTTAAAACTGCCTATCCCCTCCTCTATATAGTTTCACCCACCCATCAGCTCTTGTTATCAGGTTCCACATTTTCAATATCAACAATATCAAAGTGGGTAGAAAAAGCTTTTTCAAGAACACAAAAAATAAAGAGTGATGAGAGTCAACATGGGACTGCTAGAAAATGAGGCTGGAGAAGTAATAACGGGGACGAGGAGAGGGCAGATGAACTAAATGACTAATTTTCATCAGTCTTCATTGTAGAAGACACTAGCAATGTGCTAGGTGTTGAGAAGCGAGTGAAGTGAATGCGTGGGAGAAGGCGCTCAAAAAGCTGAAAGGCCTAAAGATACACAAGTCACCCAGACCAGATGAACTGCACCCTAGGGTTCTAAAATATAGCAATAGAGATTGTGGAAGCATTAGCAGTAAATCTTTCACGAATCACTGAACTCTGGCATGGTTTCAGAGGAACACTGCAAATTTCCCTCCACTCTTAAAGGGGGAAGGCAGCAGAAAGGAAATTGTAGACGAGTTAGCCTGACCTTAGTGATTGGGAAGATGTTGAAGTTAATTGTTACGGATAAGGTTATGACGTACTTGGTTACAATGAGACTATAACCCTTAGGAGCAGAATTAGGCCATTCAGCCCATCCAGTCTGTTCCTCCATTCCATCATGGCCAAATCTGGATCCCACTCAATCCCATACAACTGCCTTCTCACCATAACCTTTGATGCCCTGACCAATCAGGAAACTATCAATTTTTGCTTTAAATATACCCACTGGTCTTGGCCTCCACAGCTGTCTATGGCAGAATACTCCACAGATTCACTACTCTCTGGCTAAAAAACTCTCCTGCCCCTGTTCTAAAGGGTCACCCCTTAATCTTGAGGTTGTGCCCTCCAGTTCTGAATACCGCTATCACAGGAAACATCCTCTCCATATCCACCTTATCTAGTCCTTTCAACTTTTGACAGGTGACACAGGACAAGATAGGACAAAGTCATTATGGTTTCCTAAACAGAAATCATGTCTGACAAGCCTGTTGAAATTTTTTGAGGAGATTACAAGTAGGATAGATAAAGGGGATGCAGTGGATACTGTACATTTGGATTTTCAGAAGGGCTTTGGCAAAGTGCCACACATGAGGCTGCTTACCAAGTTAAGAGCCCAGAGTATTATAGTAGAGTTACTGTCATGGTTAAAGCATTGCTGATTGGTAGGAGGCAACGACTGGGAATAAAAGGATCCTTTTCTGGTTGGCTGCCAGTGACTAGTGGTGTTCCGAAGGGGTCGGGGTTGGGACCATTTCTTTTTATGCTGTTTATCAATGATTTAGATGATGGAATACATAGCTTTGTTGTCAAGTTTGCAGGTGATATGAAAATTGGTGGAGGGGCAGGTGTTGAGGAAACAGGAAGGCTGCAGGACTCACATTAGGAGAATCGGCAAGAAAGTGGCAAATGAAATACAATGTTGGAAACTGCATAATCATGCACTTTGGTAGTAGAAATAAATGTGCAGACTATTTTCTAAATGGGGAGAAAACCCAAAAAATATGAGATGCAAAGGGACTTGGAAATCCTCATGCAGAACACGCTAAAGGTTAACTTGCAGGTTGGATTGGTGGTGAGGAAGGCAAATGCAATGTTAGCATTCATTTCAAGATGTCTAGAATACAAGAGCAGGGATGTGATGCTGAGGCTTTATAAGACAGAGGTGAGGCCTCACCTTGAGTATCATGAACAGTTTTGGGCTCCTTATCTAAGAAAAAGATGTGCTGACATTGGAGTGGGTTCAGAAGAGATTCACAAGGATGATTCCAGCAATGAAAGGGTTATCATATGAGAACATTTGATGACTCAGGGCCTGTACTCGCTAGAATTTAGAAGGATGGGTGGGGGGGGGGGTCTGATTGAAACCTTTTGAACGTCGAAAGGCCTAGACAGAGTACTTTATACTTTATAGTCGTCAAACAATTGGTACTAGAACATACAATCATCACAGCGATATTTGATTCTGTGCTTCCCACTCCCTGGATTACAACTATTAAATATTAAAAATAGTTAAAATTTTTAAACTATTTTAAATATTAAAAATTTAAATTATAAATCATAAATAGAAAATAGAAAAATGGGAAGTAACGTACCGAGAGGTAGGTCCGGATATTTGGAGGGTACCGCCCAGATCCGGGTCAGGATCCATTCAGCAGTCTTATCACAGTTGGAAAGAAGCTGTTCCCAAATCTGGCCGTACGAGTCTTCAAGCTCCTGAGCCTTCTCCCGGAGGGAAGAGGGACAAAAAGTGTGTTGGCTGGGTGGGTCGTGTCCTTGATTATCCTGGCAGCACTGTTCCGACAGCGTGCAGTGTAAAGTGAGTCCATGGACAGAAGATTGGTTTGTGTGATGTGCTGTGCCGTGTTCATGATCTTCTGCAGCTTCTTCCAGTCTTGGACAGGACAACTTCCACATCAGGTTGTGATGCACCCTAGAAGAATACTTTCTACGGTGCATCTATAAAAATTAGTGAGGGTTTTGGGGGGCCGGCCAATTTTCTTTAGTTTTCTCAGGAAGTAAAGGTGCTGGTGGGCCTTCTTGGCAGTGAACTCTGCTTGGTTGGACCAAGTCAGATCATTTGTGATATTGACCCCGAGGAAGTTAAAGCTTTTGACCTGTTCCACTTGCACACCACCGATGTAAATTGGGTCGTGCGGTCTGCTACTCCTTCTGAAGTCAACAACCAATTCCTTCGTCTTGCTGACATTGAGGGATAGGTTATTGTCTTCGCACCATGCCACCAGGTTCTTAATTTCCTCTCTGCACTCAAACTCATCATTACCCAAGATACAGCCTACAATTGTGGTGTCATCAGCAAACTCATATATTGAGTTTGATGGAAACTTGGCTACACAATCATGGGTGTACAGTGAGTACAGCAGGGGGCTGAGTACACAGCCTTGTGGGGCACCGGTGCTCAGAGTGACTGTAGAGGACAGCTTGTCCCCTATTTTTACAGCCTGGGTCCTGTCTGTGAGGAAGTTGAAGATCCAGCTGCAGCTCTGAGTGCTAAGGGCAAGGTTCTGGAGCTTAGGAATCAGTTTATTTGGAATGATGGTATTAAAGGCAGAGCTGTAGTCAATGAAAAGGAGCCTTACATATGCGTCTTTATTCTCCAGGTGTTCTAAGGAGGAACGTAGGGCCAGAGAGATAGCATCTGCCGTTGACCTGTTGCTCCGGTAGGTGAATTGCAAAGCGTCGAGGTTGACCGGTAGGCTGTGGTTGATGTGTGCCATAACCAATCTCTCAAAGCACTTCATAGCAATTGATGTCAGAGCCACAGGTCGATAGTCATTCAGGCATACCACCTTGCTCTTCTTCGGCACTGGGATTATCATTGCCTTCTTAAAACACGAGGGGATCTTAGACTGAAGCAAGGAGCAGTTGAAGATGTCAGCAAACACTTCAGCTAGCTCGCTTGCACAGGCCCAGAGAACCCGTCCTGGGATGCCATCTGGGTCCGTCGCCTTCCTTGGATTTATCTTCATGAAGGCCCTTCTAACGTCTTCCTCAGTGATGATGAATCTCGATGCCACCAGGTCCGGTTCATCCGGAGGGAGCGGGATATTCCTCTTCTGTTCGAATCTTGCGTGTAAAGAGTAAATGTGTAAAGGGTGTTTCCCATGGTGGGGGAGTTTAGGAGAAGAGTGCACAGCCTCCGGATAGAGTGGCATCCATTTGAAACAGACGTGGAGAAATTTCTTTAGCCAGAGGGCAGTGAATTTGTGTAATTTGATCCCACAGGGAGCTGTGGAGGCCAGGTTGTTGACTGTATTTAAGGCAGAGATTGATAGGTTTTTGATTGGTCACAGCATCGAAGGTTGTGTTGAGAAGGCTGGGGAGTGGTTGAGAAGGGGGAAAAAAAAGGATCAGTCAGCCATGATTGAATGGCGGAACAGACTCCCTGGGCCAAATGGCCTTAATCTGCTCATGTGTCTTATGGTTTTATTTTCCAGCCTCTTTCTCTACCTTACTCCTCACCTGACTCTAATTTCACTTGTTCTATCTAAAGTTCTTCTTACCTTTTTTTCACCCAAGATATACAAGTCTGTCTCAAAATCCACCCCTGATGGGTGAAGATGGATGGCAGGGTAGAGATACTTCTCTACCAAAGGAGGTGTAAGACACTCCTTCTCTTGACTAGCCTGTAGGTCACCCTTGGGCAAGGTGTAGCACCTGCTTAGCTCTCCCCAGTCAGGGTCATGTGAAGCCAGGGTAGGAAGTGGTCGTATGACCAGCTGTTGTACATCACAAGTCCTAGTTATACGACCATTGATGCCAGGCAGGCAATCTCTGAATATTGATAATGGCTGGGGTCACCCATCTTGTGAAGACACTGCCCAGAAGACGACAAAGGCAAACTATTTCCGTAGAAAAATTTGCCAAGAACAATAATAGATGTGGAAAGACCATGATCACCTACCTAACAAACAAATGAAATGAGGGTTGAAGGCTAACAACTGTTCCTGGTGGTGTGGGACACAAGATTCGTGTACCTCCTTCCTGATTGCAGCAGCTAGAAGAGAGCATGGCCCAAATAAATGACGGGGGTCCTGGATGACGGATGCTACTTTCTTGTGGTGTGTTCCTTGTAGATGTGCTCAATGGTTGGGAGGGCTTTGCCTGTGATGGACTGAGCTGTATCTGCCTCATTCTGTAGGCTTTTCCTGTTCTTGGGCATTGGAACGCCAGATAAGGGTGTGAATTCTTTGTCACGTGGCTCTGAGAGGTTTGGATACTTGTAAGTAGTGTGTTAGTTATTAATGCAAAAGATGCATTTCACTGTAGGTTTTTATATACACACGATAAATAAAGCTGGATCTTGAATTTTTTTACAATCTCAAGCATCCATAACTTTTAAACTGGACTAAATTGTTATGCCTTGATACACATGTCTATTTCCACATTCACAATATCATCTCTTCCAACCTTCATCAGTTACTGAATTCCATTTCCCTGCCTTTTTAAAATGCTAGACTCCATTAGTACAAACCACACGGACAGCTTTGCACATTCTACCCCAAGGCTGAGTTCCATTCAAACTGGTGTCATGCTCTCAGACACATCAAGTCCCATGCCAACTAACCTGACTGAGCTCCTGGTTAAGCAACACCTCATTTCAAATATTTCCTCTTTCTCATCTTTAACTCCTTGAGATATGCAAATTCCTTCAAGTTTAGCCCTTCGAGAACAGAAAGGCGAAAGGTGGGAAAGGATCACAAGCTGGCGGGTGACAGGTGAAGCCAGGTGAGGGGGAAGGTGGGTGGGTGAGGGAGCGATGAAGTGAGAAGCTGGGAGGTGATAGGTGGAAGAGAAAAAGGGCTGAGGAAGAAGGACTCTGATAGGAGAGGATAGTGGACTACGGAAAAAAGGGAAGGAGGAGCACCAAAGGGAGGTGATGGGCAGGTGCGGACAAAGGGAATAGATATGAGGGTAGCTGCAATGAGGTACAGTAAAAGAAAAAGTGGTGGGAGACAGAAGACAAAGTGAAAGGGAGTGGAAGAAAGAAATTACTGGAAGTTGCAGAATTTGATGTTTATGCCATCAGATGGGAATCTACCCAGGCATACTATGTGGTGTTCCTCCTCCAACCTGAGTGGCCTCATTGTGGCATCAGAGATTCTCTAACTTCCGGCAATATGTTTGCATCCACGATATTCTCTTTAATAAATGCATTAAAGTCATACAAATTTAAGTACAATAGATCAGATATTTATGATATGGTAAGTTAGCAACTGATAGTTAAAAACTTAATCACATAATGTGTACACTTTTATAATAATCAACCCACACTCTCATTTACAGACAGTCCAAGTCAACTACTACATTTTAGTTCAGGCCATTTCTGCCTTCAGCTCAGAATCTGAACGCTTTTGACATTTCCTGTTTTAAATATACAATTATCCATCTGGAATTCCAATTCCATCCCCTTGTACCCAACTTCTATTACAAGAAAACATTATTTTAAGTCAATTTTTTCAGAAAAGGAGCAAGATTCAAATAGCACAAAATTTCTGGAATCAGCTCCTAGCTGCAAACAAATAGAGAACCTACAAATAAATGTAACTTTCTAGTATTATTCATGCAAATTAAGAAAAATAAAATAAATTATTAGCTCTGAGTCTATACACAAACAGGGCTAATGGGAAAGCCTACTTGCTTATAGTCCTATTCAGAGAAATAATATTTCTTAGACACCCAGACGTCTTAATTGTACTTCACTAGCTAGTTTGTAACAGTCAAGGTGTGCAAGTGGGAGGGTTGGCTATCAAAATTTAAAAAAAACATATTAGTAGAAGACGGATCCTTGGCGTTCTTTTCAGAACATTTCCAATTGCTTCACAACTAATGAAAAAGATATGAAATGCAGCCACTGCTGTAACTCGCAGAGAAATTTGTGGTCATGGAGTTTTCGGAAAGGGAAGAGAGATAATAATGACGTGGTTCGGGATAACAACCTGGGACGAAGTTGGATGGGTTGGAGCTGAGGTGAACCGGCCTAACTGCACTCTGAAGCCTGGCGTCCGGTTGCCATGCCATCCCCCGGTGACAGCCGTACTGGGACTGCTGCCTGCATTAAACTGGGCGGCGCAGGTACGTACCTACACTCGTTACCGCCGCCGTCCTCCTCGCCTTCCGCATCACCACTACTAACGAGCGAACAGACCCATCCACTCCCCGCTCCCGGCTCCCGCCCGCCTTTTTTTTTAACTCTCCGCCACGTCTCGCGAGGGCGGCGGCGCGCAGGTTGCCGTAGCAACGGCATCACGCGGGAACTGCGGTAAACGCCGTGCAGTACCTGGCAAATAGCTGCGTAAGTAAGATAGAAGCATTTTCTAAAGTATTGTCGAAAAATATCGTAATGTTCAAGTTCTTTTTGCTTAGAAATGGTGAAAGTTTAGCTGACACGTGCGTTGGGGCAATTATCATTCTCCATGCCTTTAAAAATACTGTTAAGTATTGTAACACTCACAACACGCTGGAGGAACTCAGCAGGTCGGGCAGCATCTGTGGAAACGATCAGTCAACGTTTCGGGCCGGAACCCTTCATCAGGACTGTAGAGGGAGGGGGCAGAGGCCCTATAAAGAAGGAGGGGAGGGTGGGAAGGAGAAGGCTGGTAGGTTCCAGGTGAAAAACCAGTAAGGGGAAAGATAAAGGGGTGGGGGAGGTGATAGGCAGGAAAGGTGAAGAAGGAATAGGGGAAAGCACAATGGGTAGTAGAAGGAGGTGGAACCATGGGGGAGGTGATAGGCAGCTGGCGGAGGGGGCAGAGTGAAACTGGGACAGGGGATCACTGATGTAGAGGAGGCTGCACCGGATGCAATAGATCGGTGAAACCCGACGCAGATTGGGGGATCGCTTCGTCGAGCACCTCCGCTTCATCTGCCAGAACAGACAGGATCACTAGGTTGCCACCCACTTCAACTCTGCTTCCCACTCCCATTCAGATATGTCCATACATGGCCATCTCTACTGCTATGATGAGGCTCAACTCAGGTTGGAGGAGCAACACCTCATATACCGTCTGGGTAGTCTCCAGCCCCTTGGTATGAACATAGAATTCTCCAACTTCCTATAATTCCCTCCCCCTCCCTTCCTCTATCCCTATGTCACTCTGCCCCCTCCGCCAGCTGCCTATCACCTCCCCCATGGTTCCACCTCCTTCTACTACCCATTGTGCTTTCCCCTATTCCTTCTTCACCTTTCCTGCCTATCCCCTCCCCCACCCCTTTATCTTTCCCCTTACTGGTTTTTCACCTGGAACCTACCAGCCTTCTCCTTCCCACCTTCTTTATAGGGCCTCTGCCCCTTCCCTGTTCAGTCCTGACGAAGGGTTCCGGCCCGAAACATTGACTGATCATTTCCACGGATGCTGCCTGACCTGCTGAGTTCCTCCAGCTTGTTGTGAGTGTTGCTTTGACCCCAGCATCTGCAGAGTATTTTGTGTTTATTGCAACTGTCAATCACAAAGTAATATTTAACAATACAACACTTTGCACACAACTATTTTCCAACGGCGCCTTTCCCCTTGTCATTCACTTTATTTTAAAAACAATGGTTACTTTCTCAAATTTTTTCAAAACATTTAAATTTTAAATTGTATATGCAGATGCTGGAAACCTTAGGCAACTCAGTAATTCAGGTAGCATCTGTGGTTACTATAAATAGTCTAATAATAAACAGGGTCTCAGTCCGGTACGTCGATTGTTTATTTCCCTGCATAGATGCTGCCCGATTTGCTGAGTTTCTCCAGCATTTCTGTTTTGTGTGTTAAATTTTAGATTGGTTTCTTTTCACATCTGTTCCTCGCTTGCAGAAGTTCTCATTGTGAGTTTTCCAAACATTTGACATGGTAATAAATAAAAATCTCATTAAAAGAATTTAATAGCAGAAAGGAAGTCTATGGTAAAAGAATTTTCCAATTAGTTTCACTTCCCTGTTCTTTCCTTACCGCAAATTCCTCCCAATACCATTTTTGTTTTTCTGAAGACTTCTCCAATCACAACAACTTAAGGTATTCTTGCTATAGAAAAATTATTGTGTTGTCTTTGGTACTTTGCCATCTTATTAATAGCACTATTAAAATAGAAGTAGTTTCTAGCAACTTTATCAAAGCTACTAAATCTTTATGTGTTTAGCTACTATATATATGATATTTGGACTATCCCTTCAACTTCATGTTCAAGTTCATTGTCATTCAACTTGTACATGAGGCCCTCCATAGGTTTGGGTCGTTCATGGATATTGGGTCCTAGCTGTCTATGTGATACATGAGCCAGTATGCAAGCCAGGTCAGTACGACATGGAGAGCAAGCTGTTGACCATGTAGCAGGCTCCCCCTCTCCACACAGCTGAAGAATCCAAAGGATCGGCAGAGATCGATACAGTTTGGCACCAGCGGCATCACAGGAGTTACCAATCAGTATTGAACTCAATGTAGGATATCCCTAGGACTCCATTTCCAGATTTTTCCTCAGGGCGTACTCCTGCAGCCTTCCCCATGAGTGAGTATAGCTGCAAGGCAGCAGAGGTCTGAGATTTGAGATGAAAGTTTTCCTTCTCCTGGATGAGCTGCCAACCACAGCTGATGAGACTCACCTGCCCAAAGCGACTGGTTTTGAGGAGGCAGTAACCTGCCTTTATCCTTTCTCCTGTCAGTAGAAAGAGTTCTGCCAGGCTTAGTCGCTAACTTCATGTGAGGGCGAGAGATGGACTTTGTTGTCAGGGGCTATTTCAGGTGCACACCATCGGAAGTATTTAGTATGTAGTGGGAGCTTACCCCCACTACCTCCCCCTGACTATGACAACCTTAAGGCACCAACTGCCATACATGTATACGGCCAAACAAAACAACATTCCTCTGGACCAAGTTGCACAGCACTGTACATATAACTTCCACACATGACACATAAAGTAATACTACCACAAATAAATTTACAAATAATAAGGTGCATTTATGACACAATTTTTAGAAGTTCAATAGCTCTGTTTAATATCAGAGAATGTATACAATATGCAATTTGAAATTCTTGTTCTTCGCAGACATCCACAAAAACAGAAGAGTACTCCAAAGAATGAGTGACTGTGAAAAGTTTGAACCCCAAAGCCCCCCTACTCTCCCCTCCCACGCACAAGCAAAGCAATGACCCTCCCCTCCCCCACTTATTCAGCAAAAAATATATCAGCACCCTCCACCCACCAAGCAAGCAACCGCAAAGCCCCCAAGAAAGACCTGCAGTCCAACAAAAACTAATCATTCACCCAACAATTCAACATACCACAGGCTCTCTCTTCCCGTAATAAAGAAACAGAGGTGTCACACAGCGAGAAGGGAAACCAACAAAGATAAATAACTCACTGATTACGGTGTTAAAGTCTGCTGTGTTGCTTTTTTTCCCCCGAGTTTTCTGACCGAGAATCGGCAACAAACTTTCCCCCACAAATGAGAGAAAAAGAGAGCGAGTGCAATCCAAATACAGAGCCCCCAACAGCTGATCTGCTGGTCCCGGCGTTCCATTTTCTTCCACAACACTTCAGTCAGTGGCACCTGCATAGAATCGGCTTGTCCCCAGGGCCGCAAAATCTCCGAACCCCAAAGGCGCGCTCATCTATTAGACTGCGTCGTTGGGATATCGAAAAATGGCTGGTCATGGGCCCTCAGGAGTGGGTCCCACTGCTGCCAAGATCCGAAGTTTGAGTGTAGCTCTAGGTCAGGTTCTTGAGTGTAGCTCTCGGTCGGAAACCCATCCACCTTGAAAAGGAAAGAGAGATGTTAAGAGTAGAAATTAAGCTGTTTTCAAAGGAGTCGCTGTTGAGTGCCATCATAGCTCCATCCAAACAGTATAACGCTTCTGGTGTTTCATACGTGATGAGTCCAGTGAGGTGGCAGGGAGTCAGTAGCCTCACAGCCTGGGGGAAGAAACTGCTTCTGTCCTTACTGATTGGTTATTCAGTCGGAGAAAACACTCAGAGGCCATGCTTTTGCTCGATCAATTCTTTATTTAATTTCATCCGAGAAGAGGTAACCACCATACACTTCTACAGCATCTGGCAATCAGCTCTGCCTAGCACGAGTACAAGGTTACATTTATATCCAGAGAAAAAGGTTTCAGTTAGCACCTGTTTCCCCTGTCCACGCTTGTGATGGTTTGTGGTTAGCAATTTCATCATGGTCACAATAGCTTCACGTGCAGAGGTACAGGTCAGTAAGCACCTCTATTCTAAGAAATGAGCATGCAGTTGCAACATCCTAACCGTGCCCGGTTCTGTTGTCTAGTTCCTGCCCCTGCTATATTTTCCAGGTCACATACACCATTTAACCCTTCCTATCCCATACTCTAACCCCCTTTTCACTTACACATTCCCTCCTTTTATCATCTCAATGATAATCACCAATAACATGGAAATCCTCAGGTATCGGTTCAAGCAGCTCACCGGCTTCTACAGGGTTCTTCACTACCGTCATTAGTTTTGCTGGCATTAAGTCCCTTAGAGAGGCCATCATTCAGTTCAGAACACACGTTACTACGGCAATACAGACAATGATTCCTATGATAGCCGTTAGTGCATAGATGGCACCATTCATCAACCAGTCCTTTTATGCTCCTAATCCCCAGTTTCCCCATCCTCCCCAGTCTGTTCCTTCCTTAATTGATCCTAATTGTTCATCTATTTGGTTCACATAGCGTGTTATGTTTGCAGTGGCATCGTCCAGGCCCATTATGCATTGGTCTTTTACGAGAACACATACCCCACCTTCCCTCGCAAGGAGATAATCAGGGGCATAACGGTTCTGCATGGAGAAGAGACGTAGTTGGCTAAGGTTGTCTGTTATGAGCTTTAATGTCCCCCGGGTAGCATTTCCAAGACTTGTGAGGCTGCAAGCTAAGTAGTTCCTATTGTGGGCTGCCATGACTGCTCCAGAAGCCCCTAGGGAGAAAAAACCGGCTGCCCCATACCCAGCCACTTGTCCCGGGGTGAGGGTAGTCAGTTTCCAGTAGTCTGCGCAGAACTCTTGGGAAACCTCTCTCTTAAGTCTTGCAGGTGGCCGTGCCAGGGGCCCCCAGGCCCCTGAGCAGGGAACCACAGTGGGGAAGAAGGTGCCATAAGCCACTGAGGAAGGATAGGGGTATTCCAGGAAATTGGTGGCCGTGCCATTGTAGAAGAAGAAGTACCCCTGAGAAGTGTACAGGGTTTCAGTACATCCTTTGGCTGTCATCAGATACCCATGGTCCTTCCAGGCACTTGGGCTTTTACCGGGAGGACAGGAGGCCCATTTGGTCCCCTCGATGTAGTCCGGGCGGGGGAACAGGTGGTTGTAGACTCGGAGGTGTGTGCGGTTCCCTTCTCCGCATAGAAGGTGTCCTCCCCGGGACAGGGGCACACAATTTGACTTACTACAGGTACAGGTGATGCTCTGCCCTTTGTTCGAGAGGCGACATTGCCTTCTTTCACAGATGTCATATAGGCAGGCGAGGGGTGTGCAGGCAAAAATGTCGGACATCCCCATCCTGTCCCGGTGTAACAGTTCTCATAGCCTGGGCCTCCCCACAGGGGTTCGGGGTTGCCCTCCCACCAGAGGTCTCCATTTAACCATTCCGTACTGTAACGGTGGTCACTACTTGTCCATGTAATGTTAGCTGGAGGAAATAGTCCGCCACAGGGGCCTTGGTGGGGTCATAGGTGAGTTTCACCCTCCTTTCCTTAGGCAGAGTACTGTTGTGGGGGGCGCACCGGAAAGGTTGGTAGGTGCGGTCCCAGTGCGGGAAGGTAGTGAATAGGGAGGAGACACTCGTCGGGGGAGGATAACAGACGATAGTGGTTCCAAATAATCGCCTATGTACCTTTTGAAAGTAATTTTCACTGATATATCCGGTGGGGTGGGGGGGTCCTTCCGAGCGTGGAGCTTTCGGTGAAGCCTCAATTCCTTTTTTTTCCTCAAGGTGCCCCTCTTTGAGCCCACTAAGGATGTTGAGGTCCCTTTTAGGGCTCCCCGGGAACACCTTCCTTTATAGGACTTGTTTTCTAGTTGATTCTCCGTTTGGTTCCTTCTGCATTCAAAATCAAACCTGCAGTTTCGGTACTGACAAGGGAGGACCCAAGAGTTCCTTCCGTCCAGGACCAGCCAGCAGTCTGGTTGCTCAAGCCTTCCGGTACAGTAGTTGATCTTGGTAATGTTCCATTCCCCTAATTCATCATCCCCGTCACCCTCACACATCAGAACATCCTGACTGCAGAGATCATATACCCTATTTTCCCGCTCTGTATCGCAGGTATGTACTCGTCCTCTGATCCTACCCATAGTTCCTACTATCCCTAAAAGGATACAAACAATCAAAGTTATCCTACCTTCCATCCCCCCGGGCACGGTTTTAGGGCTGCGGCACTCCAAAAAGACAAAGTTCAATCATACACAGGGGACAATCTTAGTACAATTATCAGTACTCTTTTAGTCCTTCATAGTTCCTGGTAATTCTGGGTCCCAGCATTTGCAGTCGCTCAGATGGATCCAGCGCTCTTGTCCTTCCACCTTGACTGCTGAAGGGGTCTGCAGGAGGACCTGGTGGGGTCCCTTCCACCGAGGTCCCAACTTTGGTCTTTCCTTGTCTTGGATCAGCACCTAGTCACCAGGTTCGGGGCTAGGCCAATCGCTGTCGTTTGCTCCCTCCTTATAGACTTCCACAACCTGAGTGTGGAGGAACTTCAAAGAGAAAGTTATTTGCCTACAATAGTCCTGTAATTCTTGTCCCATTACTTGTAAGTCCGCTACGGGAGGGGGAGGTCTATCACTGTCCTAGGGAGTCCTGCCAGGTCATCCATAAACTATCTCTGCTGTGGTTAGTCCTGTCCCAATCTAGGGAGCGATCCGCATATGATATAATGCCAGCGGAAGCACTTTCAACCAGTTCTGTCCGGTCTGTAGGGTTAATTTAGTCAATTTGTCCTTTAGTATCCCATTAGCCCTTTCCACCAGTCCTGCCGCTACAGGGTGGTGGGAGCAATGGAACTGCTGGTCTATCTTTAGTAATTCACAGAGTTCCTTATTGATCTTTCCAATGAAGTGCGGCCCATTGTCTGAAGACAAGCGTCAGGGGATTCCAAATCGTGGGATGATGTCCTTTACTAGTATCTTAACCACCGTACTTGCTTTGTTATTGGTGGTCGGAAAAGCCTCTATCCACCTGCTAAGCACATCTACTATCACCAAGCAATATTTGTAACAGTGTACTGGAGGCAGCTCAATAAAGTCCATTTGTAACACCTCAAAAGGCCCTCCCGGAAGTGGAGTCCGGCCTCTTTCGCATTTGAAAGATTTTCCAGGGTTTACCTTCTGGCAGGTTGGGCATCGCCTGGCTCTATCCTCTGCTGCCTCCTGCATGTTAGGGCTCCACCAGGTTCTTAGCAATATTGCACACATTCCCTCCTTGCCCAGATGTGTATCAGTGTGCAGTTTATCGACAAGAAGGGGTAACCATGCATCTGGGGCACATATTTGTCCCGCTGGTGTCTGCCAGAGACGCGTTACAGAGTCTTGAATGCTATTGTGGTCGTGTCACAGGTCAATCTCAGCCTCAAGGACATCCCCCTGGGACTGCAAAATGGTGGATATGTCAGGACCATTAGGGGGCCTGCGTGATAGCAATGCACGCTGTTCTGTGTTCACTTCCCAGGGGCCAAGTAGGGACGCCTCTTTCGCCGCCGCTTCGGCGCGGGAGTTATCCTGGGTCACCGAGGAGGCGTCTGTTAAATGGGCAGCGTATTTGATAATTGCCAATTTGGAGGGCAACAGTATGGCTTTAAGTAAATTGGAGATATAATCAAAATTGGCAATAGGTTTGCCCGTCGAGGTCTGGAATCCGCGCTGCGCCCAGAGGGACCCAAAGTCATGGGCGACGCCAAAGGCATAGCGGGAGTCTGTATATATATTTGCGCTGACTCCGGAGGCTAAAATGCAAGCCCTAGTAAGGGCAAACAATTCCGCCTTCTGGGCCGAAACGGGAGGTTTAAGGGCCGCTGCTTCTAAGGTCTGGGAGGGGGATGTCACAGCATAGCCAGCCACCCCGTCACCTGCAGGGGAGATTGAAGAGGATCCGTCCACGAAAGGAGTAAGGTCAGGGTTGGGTAGTGCATGGTCGGAAAGGTCAGGTCGGGGGGGTGGTAAGAAAGTAGTTAAGTTCTATGCAAGAGTGAGGGGGGGTTGGTTAGGGGTGTCGGTGGCTCCTGTAAAAAGGCCGCTGGATTGATAGCAGAGCAATATTCAAAAGTAAGGAGAGGGTTCTGAAGGAGGGCAATCTCGTATCGATTAAGGCGGGCCTGGGTAAGATGTTGGGTACTGTGTGTAGTGAGCAGCGCCGTCATCATGTGGGAGGTATAAATTGTTACTGGCTGCTGAAGGGTGATATTAGCAGCTGCCGTGACCATGCTGTAGACGGCGGGTAATGTTTTAGTACACGGGGGGAAAGCCCTGGACCACTGGGTCCAAGGCTACGGAATAGTAGGCAACCGGACGGCGTTGATCTCCGTGTGTTTGTGCCAAAACCGCTGTTGCACAGTCCTAAGTGGGAATTGTCGGGTCAACAGAGGCCAGTCATTCCTGGAATCATAGAAACATAGAAAATAGGTGCAGGAGTAGGCCATTCGGCCCTTTGAGCCTGCACCGCCATTCAGTATGATCATGGCTGCATCCAACTCAGAACCCTGTACCAGCCTTCCCCCCATACCCCCTCATCCCTTTAGCCACAAGGGCCATATCCAACTCCCTCTTAAATATAGCCAATGAACTGGCCTCAACGTTTCCTGTGGCAGAGAATTCCACAGATTCACCACCCTCTGTGTGAAGAAGTTTTTCCTAATCTCGGTCCTAAAAGGCTTCCCCTTTATCCTCAAACTGTGACCCCTCGTTCTGGACTTCCCCAACATCAGGAACAACCTTCCTGCATCTAGCCTGTCCAATCCCTTTAGGATTTTATATGTTTCAATAAGATCCACCCTCAATCTTCTAAATTCCAACAAGTATAAGCCTAGTCGATCCAGTCTTTCATCATATGAAAGTCCTGCCATCCCAGGAGTCAATCTGGTGAACCTTCTTTGTACTCCCTCTATGGCAAGGATGTCCTTCCTTAGATTAGGCGACCAAAACTGCACACAATACTCCAGGTGTGGTCTCACCAAGGCCTTGTACAACTGCAGTAGTACCTCCCTGCTCCTGTACTCAAATCTTCTTGCTATGAATGCCAGCACACCATTCGCCTTTTTCACCGCCTGCTGTACCTGCATGCCCACTTTCAATGACTGGTGTATAATGACACCCAGGTCTTGTTGCACCTCCTCTTTTCCTAATTGGCCGCCATTCAAATAATAATCTGTTTTCCTGTTTTTGCCGCCAAAGTGGATAACCTCACATTTATCCACATTAAATTGCATCTGCCATGAATTTGCCCACTCACCTAACCTATCCAAGTCAATAGACAATAGACAATAGGTGCAGGAGTAGGCCATTTAGCCCTTCGAGCCAGCACCGCCATTCATTGTGATCATGACTGATCATCCACTATCAGTATCCAGTTCCTGCCTTATCCCCATAACCTTTGATTCCACTATAAGTCACCCTGCATCCTCTTAGCATCCTCCTCACAGCTAACACTGCCGCCCAGCTTCGTGTCATCCGCAAAGTTGGAGATGCTGCATTTAATTCCCTCATCTAAGTCATTAATATATATTGTAAACATCTGGGGTCCCAGCACTGAGCCTTGCGGTACCCCACTAGTCACTGCCTGCCATTCTGAAAAGGTCCCGTTTACTCCCACTCTTTGCTTCCTGTCTGCCAACCAATTCTCTATCCACATCAATACCTTACCCCCAATACCGTGTGCTTTAAGTTTGCACACTAATCTCTTGTGTGGGACCTTGTCAAAAACCTTTTGAAAATCCAAATATACCACATCCACTGGTTCTTCCCATCCACTCTACTAGTTACATCCTCAAAAAATTCTATGAGATTCGTCAGACATGATTTTCCTTTCACAAATCCATGCTGACTTTGTCTGATGATTTCACCGCTTTCCAAATGTGCTGTTATCACATCATTGATAACTGACTCCAGCAGTTTCCCCACCACCGATGTCAGGCTAACCGGTCTATAATTCCCCGGTTTCTCTCTCCCTCCTTTTTTAAAAAGTGGGGTTACATTAGCCACCCTCCAATCCTCAGGACCTAGTCCAGAATCTAAAGAGTTTTGAAAAATTATCACTAATGCATCCACTATTTCTTGGGCTACTTCCTTAAGCACTCTGGGGTGTAGACCATCTGGCCCTGGGGATTTATCTGCCTTTAATCCCTTCAATTTACCTAACACCACTTCCCTACTAACATATATTTCCCTCAGTTCCTCCATCTCACTGGACCCTCTGTACCCTGCTATTTCTGGAAGATTATTTATGTCCTCCTTAGTGAAGACAGAACCAAAGTAGTTATTCAATTGGTCTGCCATGTCCTTGCTCCCTATAATCAATTCACCTGTTTCTGTCTGTAGGGGACCTACATTTGTCTTAACCAATCTTTTTCTTTTCACGTATCTATAAAAGCTTTTACAGTGAGTTTTTATATTCCCTGCCAGTTTTCTCTCATAATCTTTTTTCCCCTTCCTAATTAAGCCCTTTGTCCTCCTCTGCTGGACTCTGAATTTCTCCCAGTCCTCAGGTGAGCCACTTTTTCTGGCTAATTTGTATGCTTCTTCTTTGGAATTGATACTATCCCTAATTTCCCTTGTCAGCCGCGGGTGCACTACCTTCCTTGATTTATTCTTTTGCCAAACTGGGATGAACAATTGTTGTAGTTCATCCATGCGATCTTTAAATGCCCGGTTCTGTTGTCTAGTTCCTGCCCCTGCTATATTTTCCAGGTCACATACACCATTTAACCCTTCCTATCCTGTACTCTAACCCCCTTTTCACTTACACACTTCCCATCCTAACAGTCCTTGTCCTAATGATAGGGTATGGTAGGCGGTCAAAGAGATTGTTGATTGGATGGAAGGCATCATGGATAATGCTAAGGGACCTGCATACACAGCACTCCTGATAAATATTTCATTTGGGTGGAAGAGATACACTGATGATCCGCTGAGCTGCACAATCTTTTGTTGGGTCTTGTGGTCAAATGCCATGCAATTCCCATACCAGATGATAACTTATAGCTGACACATCAAAATACTGGTGAGATGCTCGTTGTGCTGTCTCCCCTAGATCCTCCATATATTAACCATACAAGAGACAAGACACTGCTGCTGCTAGATCTGTGAAGGGAAATGGATAGTCAACATATTGGGGGAACACATTTCAATTGAATATTGAAGCCCTAGTTACACACAGATGACTCTGATAGTCAGGCAAATGGTGGTCTACTTCCATGTTAGGATAGAATATGAATGAAAAATCGTCAACTGTCCTTGCTCCTGAACATGTGAAAGAAGGAAAACCATTGAGGCAGATACACCTAGGACACAGTGTAACCTTCAAAAACCGCAATCATTTTCCATTGTGTATGTGTTAGAATCACTGGAATGTTTTCACTGTGAACCTCAATGACTTAAGTTGTATCTGACCTCATCAATGCCACACTTGGTAAACTGCTGCTTTGAGGTCAAAGGTATCGGTATACCGTGTGGACATAATCCATATTATCTCCCTCCATGATATTACCTTCACTGACATACTGGCCCATAATTACCCAATTTATCCTTGCTGCCCTTCTTAACTAAAGATTCACAGTCTTCTGTGCTCCATCATCTGACACTGCTTTTCTGGAAGGAGAAGATTTGTAAAATTCTGTCCGAACTCCAGTATTCTTCTCTTTCATTTCCTATAGCTGTTTCCAATTCAGATTCAGGTTCAGGTTCAGATTTATTTATCACATGTACATCAAAATATGCAGAGAAATGCATTGTTTAGGTTAACAATCAACACACACAAGGATATGCCAGGGACAGCCTGCAAGTAACTCCACAGATTCCGATACTAATATAACATGACCAAAATGTTCAGCAGATAAATCTGATCAAGCCCTGCTAAGTTATCCAATTTAAGGCGGCTAGGATATCTAACTTGGATATCTTTTTCATGGTAATTTGTTCTCAAATCCAACTGTGTTTGGCCTTTAATGCCCTATAGCCTTTGCTGTTATTCAGTGCTCTCAGCTATTTCTCAATATCATGAGAAATAAATCAAATTTTTAAAGAATGACTTTTGCAATGTTGGTCATCTCAGGGGTAAAACGAAGCTCACTCACTCACTCTAGCTGACTATGGGTGAGAATGATTCAGCCTTGCCTTGAGCACTTGCGTTTTGGGTTCTGCTAGCATTGAGAATAGGGATGTTCCTGGACCCTCATTCGCTTATTAAATGTTTAACTATTCACCATCATTTAGCTAAACTGCAATTCAGTCCATTCTGGTGAGACTGCTGAGTTCCAAATGCTGAATTGAATTTTGCTGTGCAGTACACATGATCGTTTTTGTTTTGCAGCTTTATTGGGCCAGCGCCTAATTTTAAAGTATGCCTGGCTCTTCTGCATTCCTTGTTGGAAAAAAGGTGATCTCTAGTTTAATTGTAATGTAGAATGGCAGATATGCTGAGCTGTTAGTTTGCAGATTATGATGATGTACAGGTCTGCTGTTGCCAATGGTTCACAGCAATTGCAGTCCAGTCTGAGCTGCCAGATGTAGTTTGTTCCATCCCATTTAGCATGATTGGAATACCATATGACACACTTTAGTGCATCCTCAGTGTGAAGAAGGGACTTTCACTCCATTAGGGCTGTGTACCACTTCCTTCTAGCTGTGCTATTATGTACAGTTAAATCTACTATCTTAGTGAGGGCAAGATCAGATACACTCTGTGGCCACTCTATTAGGTACACCTGTACACCTCCTCATAATGCAAGTATCTAATCAGCCAATCATGTGGCAGCAACTCAATGCATAAAAGCATGTAGACATGATCAAGAGGTTCAGTTGTGCAGACCAAACATCAGAATGGGGATGAAATGTACGTATATTCAATATGTGTATACTTTAATTGATTTATTTATTTTTTATTATTATTATTTTATTTTGTGTGTGTTTTTTTCTTCTGTATTTTGCATTGCATTGAACTGCTGCTGCTAAGTTAACAAATTTCATGTCACATGCTGATGATAATAAACCTGATTCTTATTCTGAATCCTGATTCTGAAATGTGATTTAAGTGACTCTGACTATGGAATGATTGTTGGTGCCAGATGGTGTTCCTTGGACATTTCAGAAACTGTCGCTCTGCTAGGATTTTCACACTTAGCAGTCTCTCAAGTTTACAGAGTTGTGTGATAAACAAATATCTACTGACAACACACACAAAAAATGCTGGTGGAACGCAGCAGGCCAGGCAGCATCTATAGGAAGAGGTACAGTTGACATTTCAGGCCGGGACGTCGACTGTACCTCTTCCTATAGATGCTGCCTGGTCTGCTGCATTCCACCAGCATTTTTGTGTGTGTGTTGCTTGAATTTCTAGCATCTGCAGATTTCCTCATGTCTGCGCCTTTAAATATCTACTGAGCAGTGGTTCTGTGGGCAAAAAAATGCTTTGTTAATCTGAGAACAAACCAAATCTACTCCTTTTTTTCTCCAGTCCTGCCGAAGGGTTTCGGCCCGAAATGTTGACTGTACTTTTTTCTATAGATGCTGCCTGGCCTGCTGAGTTCCTCCAGCATTTTGTGTGTGTTGCGTGTTAATGAGAGAGAGATCAGAGGAGAATGGCCAAGCTGGTTCAAGCTGACAGAAAGGTGACAGTACCTCAAATAATCACATGTGTCAACAGTGGTGTGCAGGAAAGCATGTCTGGACACACAACACGTCGAACCTTGAACATAAGAATATAAGAAATAGGAGCAGGAGTAGGCCATCTGGCCCATCGAGCCTGCTCCACCATTTAATAAGATCATGGCTGATCTGGCCATGGACTCTTCTCCACCTACTTGCCTTTTCCTCATAACCCTCAATTCCCCACTATGCAAAAATCTGTCAACTTTGTCTTAATTATATTTATTGAGATAGCCTCCACTACTTCATTGGGCAGCAAATTCCACAGATTCACCACTCTCTGGGAAAAGCAGTTCCTCCTCATCTCCACCCTAAATCTGCTTCCCTGAATCTTAAGGTGATGTCCCCTAGTTCTAGTCTCACCTGCCAGTGGAAACAACTTTTCTGCCTCTATCTTATCTACCCCTTTCATAATTTTATATGTTTCTATTAGACCTCCTCTCATTCTTCTGAATTCCAGCAAGTACAATTCCAGGTGACTCAATCTGTCCTCATAGTCTAACCCTCTCATCTCTGGAATCAACATGGTGAACCCCCTCTGCACTTCCTCCAAAGCCAGTATATCCTTTCTTAAGTAAAGAGACCAGAACTGCACACAGTACTCCAGGTGTGGCCTCACCAGTACCCTGTACAGTTGCAACATAACCTCCCCACTCTTAAGTTCAATCCCTCTAGCAACGAAGGCAAACATTCCATTTGCCTTCTTGATAGCTTGCTGCACCTGCAAACCAACCTTTTAGGCGGGTCAATATACCATCTAACCCCCAAAAAATTGCAAAAAAAAAGGTTTATGATTGTTTATTGTACTATTTGATATGGAGTACAACATATCAAAAGTTGGACAGTTTTGACACAAGGGAAAGTCTCCAAAAATGACATCAAAAAACAAGATGGCCACCAGCAGAAAAACGTCAAAAATCTGACTGATAACCATCAAATTGCAAGTTTTTTAAAACTGATGTTTTAATGAATGTTCTTTTCACCAATGTTTTTCAAATAATAGTAGTTCCTGGAATGAAAGTTGCATTTGTACTGACGTCATGAGGTCATCAATGATGTAATCAAGGGGCAGCTCTGGCGTTAAGTACTGACGTCAAATGACACATAATAATGCTACCTTATGGCTTCTCAGATGCATTCTTGTTCATTGTCCTCTTCTATCACTGGCTCATTTGTCATATTGTCACAGTTGCCATCTTAGCAATGCCCACATGCACTGGTGCATTCCAGCCCATGCTTTCTGCAGGTACACTTTAGCGTATCGCACCCTCCCAAACAGTTGCAGTGAATCATTTGAATAAGTACCTCTGGAGCAGGCCTTTTGTCTGTCATCACTGGAACGAGTTTTTCCCCTTCTACCCTCCATCCCCACTCAAAGACAGCTCCATTTCATCACTACAGCCCATCCACTCCATAACCTGGTAGTAAGTCCGCAGGAAGTGAAATTTACAGGCCGAGGTGGTTGGTGGCAGTCTTTCAGGCGTGACGAAAGTCTTAGCTCTTGTAACTTTCTTGCAGAGCATATTGTATCTGATACATGCCAGGGAGTCCTTCTGATTTCCATCGAACAACATTTTTTTTTGTGATATCGCTCTGGAGGAATATTGTATCATTTCTTGATGCATGCATTTCTAAATGACAATAAACGAGGACTGAGTGTCCTCATAATCTAATCTAATCTAACCATTGCCCTACAGCCATTGGTTTCCACAACATCCTGACTTTGCTTTGGTGAACAGAACGCTTTTAAACAGTCTCTAATTCCCTTTTCTTTAAGTTCCTCGAGGTCAATATCACAAATGACCTGAATTGGTCCAACCAAGCAGAGCTCACTGCCAAGAAGGCCCACCAGCACCTTTACTTCCTGAGAAAACTAAAGAAATTTGGCCTGTCCCCTAAAACCCTCAATAATTTTTATAGATGCACTGTAGAAAGCATTCTTCTAGGGTGCATCACAACCTGGTATGGAAGTTGTCCTGTCCAAGACCGAAAGAAGCTGCAGAAGATCATGAACACGGCGCAGCACATCACACAAACCAATCTTCCGTCCTTGGACTCACTTTACACCGCACGCTGTCGGAGCAGTGCTGCCAGGATAATCAAGGACACGACCCACCCAGCCAACACACTTTTCGTCCCTCTTCCCTCCGGGAGAAGGCTCAGGAGCTTGAAGACTCGTATGGCCAGATTTGGGAACAGCTTCTTTCCAAATGTGATAAGACTGCTGAACGGATCCTGACCCGGATCTGGGCCGTACCCTCCAAATATCCGGACCTGCCTCTCGGTTTTTTTGCACTACCTTATTTCCATTTTTCTATTTTCTATTTATGATGTACAATTTAAATTTTTAATATTTACTAATTTTTACTGTTTTTAATATTTTTAATATTTAATATTTGTAATCCAGGGAGCGGGAAGCACAGAATCAAATATCGCTGTGATGATTGTATGTTCTAGTGTCAATTGTTTGGCGACAATAAAGTATAGAGTTCAGTGCAGTTTGTTACCACTACATGGTAGAGCAAGAGTACGAGGAGATCTGTGTCTTCTCCAACGAGGGTGGTAGATTTGAAAGCAGACACTGTGACGGCTGCTTTTGCGATCTCAACATCGGCATCTCCTTCAGCTTGAATCACTTCGCAGCCTCTCTGTTGCAAATGTTCCATGATGAGCTGGATAATTACCTGCTTGTTTGCCTCATTCGACAAGAAGCCCTCCTTTTTCCAAACAAATTTTGTCACCTCTGTAATGTTCACCTTGTTCGTATTCAAATTTCTACTTTGACGCTGATGAGTACAGTCCTTTATGCTTGGCCCAACCCCATAACCATCAAACACTACAGTGGCTCTGGCATAGTGTTTGACAGTGAATGAGGCGTAGTCATCTGCAATTGAACTGTAGGTGCACCCCTCCGTCCATTTTAAGCGGGGCAGAAGTGATCCCTCATCTAGAACATAGTGATCTGTTACTGGAACTGTCTGTGTGACAGCATTGTCTGATTTGGAGGTGACATACTTCTTTATCGCTTTAGCCAGTTGTGGGTTATCCGGCTGGTGCAAGATGTTCTTTGCTTCAAACAAAGACATTGGATATGGACAGAGTTCATAGATCATCACTTCGTCTGGCCGGAGACCACCTGTCTGTGACACAACTAGGGACCTCTGGAATAACAATGTTGGATCTACGGTATGGTCTTCAGCAACTTTTGACTGCCCTGCTGGATGCTAGTATCTTGACCTTCGAACTCCTTTTGTGCAAATACGAGAAAACAGAGTGTCCACCCATCTTTCTAACTATGTCATTTCCTTTTTTTTTGGCGTGTGCCTATGTGCGTGCGAGTCTGTGCATCTGCGTGTCCATGCGTGCGTCCGTGATAACGTCTTTTTCATGGCTTCTACAAGGTGCGGAGCGACAGAGAGAGACTGTGTGGTGCACCACTTCTCACACAGGCATTTTTGCAGTATTTTCCCTTTATTTTACAAGGTCGAGTTGCGATCTCGACGCTCATCCCGGCACAGGTGGAAAGCATACTCGGGAGTGGACCCAACTAGTTTCGAACCCGGGAACCTCTGCTCCTGGGTCTGGCGCCGATGTCGTTGCGCCACCGGCCAGCCAGCCCCTATGTCATTTCGTAGTGCGAACAGGTCATGTGCATTGACATCCTCATTTGCATAAACCCCTGTGATGATGTTGCGCAATGATTTATCATCCGAAAATGGCATGAAACAGTCCAGTTTTGCCGCGACTTTTTCAAGGTCAGCCTCATCTCTACTCACCCTGGAGGTGGACAACTCCTCATGTTCACCTGTTGTGTAAATATTCGCGGTCAGTTCTTGCATGGCAAGGTTGTAAGAGGATGACACAGTGGAACACATAGTCCAAACTGCTCTCTGATGCTCTGACATTCCACTTCCTCGCGTTAAGCCCCCTTGGCTTTTTAGTGAGCGCATTAGTGTCTGTTCTATCACAAGATCAGAGCCAAGGCCAGCCCAGTATTGGCTGCTGCGTCTGATTACATGGAACCCAGACTGGAACTTCTGATGAACCTCAGGGTTGTCATCCTTTAGACCGCAATTATGGCACTACCATTGTTAGAAACAGTGAAATATAGCAAAATAAGACAGCTATGGATTTGATTCTTTTCATGGCGGCCATTTTTTTTAACGACAGATTTTTTTTTTACTCTCCCGTGCTCCGTTTCTGTCCAACTTTTGATATGTTGTTCAGTATGTCTGAAAGTACAAGAAATGACCATAAAACCTTTTTTGTAATTTTTTTGGGGTGGGGTATTTTGGGGCTATATTGACAGTGTCTCCAATGCTAGCAGGCGTGAACTTCGGACCGTGGCCCCCGCCGTCGATCTCGGTGGCTTTACCGACCCAGAGCAAATTCAAAACCTGGACTCCACCACCATCCATGTGGGTTCCACGACAACGGACACCTTCAAAAGCGATTGCGCAGCTTCCAACTGCGACTCCAGCCTTAAACTCTAGGCCGGGTCTTCACGTGCTGCTATTGTGACTCCCGTCTCCCCTTCCCCCACCACCACTCTGCAATCCCGTCTCCCTCAGATCCCATCGCCAGCTCCTGGGCCCTCAGAGGCTCCATCTTCCTCTCACCCCAACCCTCCCCTCTCCACTGACACTACCAACCTCCCTCCCCCCTCTGATCCCAGCTCTCATCCTTGCCGGGTCTTCACCATTCCCTCCGGCATTCCACTCTCTGAGGCAGAGCGCTCTGTCCTCAGTAAGGGCCTCACCTTTGTCCCCCTGCTCCCACACCTCAGCGAGTTTCGCGTGCGCCATGATGCTGAACTCTTCTTCTGCCGGCTCCGTCTTCAAGCTTACTTCTCAGGCAAGGACTCTCCTACTCCCACTGATGACCCCTTCTCCCGTTTTCAACCCTCCTCCTCTTCATGGACACCCGGCTCTGGTCTTCTGCCTGCTCTGGATCTTTTTATTGCTAACTGTCGACGGGATATCAACCGTCTCGACTTCACTGCACCTTGTTCCCATTCCAACCTTACTCCTTCCGAACACCCTGCTCTCCACTCCCTCTGCACCAATCCTAACCTTACCATAAAACTGGCTGATAAGGGGGGCACTGTAGTAGTCTGGCGTACTGACCTCTACCTCCTCTTATTTACCCCCCGAACATGACCCCTCTAAGGAGCACCAGGCCATTGTCTCCCACACCATCACTGATCTTATCAACTCTGGAGATCTCCCATCCATTGCCACCAACCTCATAGTTCCCACACCCTGCACTTCCCGTTTCTACCTCCTACCCAAGATCCACAAACCTGCCTGTCCAGGTAGACCCATTGTTCCAGCTTGCTCCTGCCCCACCGAACTCATTTCTGCATAGCTTGACACTGTTTTATTCCCCCCCCGCCACTTGTTCAATCCCTTCCCACCTATGTTCGTGACACTTCTCATGCTCTGGATTTTTTCGATGATTCCAAGTTCCCTGGCCCCCATTGTCTTATTTTTACCATGGATATCCAGTCCCTGTATACCTCCATCCCCCAAAGCTCTCCACTTCCTTTTGGATTCCAGACCTAACCAGTTTCCCTCTACCACCACTCTGCTCCGTCTAGTGGAATTGGTCCTTACTCTTAATAATTTCTCCTTTGGCTCCTCCCACTTCCTTCAAACTAAAGGAGTAGCCATGGGCACCCATATGGGTCCAAGCTATGTCTGCCTTTTTGTTGACTATGTGGAACAGTCCATGTTCCAAGCCTATACTGGTATCTGTCCCCCACTTTTCCTTTGCTACATCAACAACTGCATTGGTGTTGCTTCCTGCACGCATGCTGAGCTCGTTGACTTCATGAACTTTGCCTCCAACTTCCACCCTGCCCTCAAATTTACCTGGTCCATTTCTGACACCTCCCTCCCCTTCTTTGATCTGTCTGTCTCTATCTTTGGAGACAGCTTAACTACTGATGTCTACTATAAGCCTACTGACTCTCACAGCTACCTGGACTATTCCTCTTCCCACCCTGTTACTTGTAAAAATGCCATCCCTTTCTCTCAATTCCTCCGTCTCCGCCGCATCTGCTCTCAGAATGAGGCTTTTCATTCCAGGATGAAGGAGATGTCTTCCTTTTTTAAAGAAAGGGGCTTCCCTTCCTCCACCATCAACTCTGCCCTCAAACACATCTCTCCCATTTCACATCTGCTCTCACCCCATCCTCCCGCCACCCCACTAGGCATAGGGTTCCTCTTGTCCTCACCTACCACCCCAACAGCCGTGTCCAACATATAATTCTCTGTAACTTCCACCATCTCCAACGGGATCCCACCACCAAGCATGTCTTTCCCTCCCCGCCAACTTTCTGCTTTCTGCAGGGATCGTTCCCTATGCAATTCCCTTGTCCATTCGTCCCCGCCATCCCTTCCCACCGATCTCCCTCCTGGCACTTATCGTTGTAGTCATAGTCATAGTCATACTTTATTAATCCCGGGGGAAATTGGTTTTCGTTACAGTTGCTCCATAAATAATAAATAGTAATAGAACCATAAATAGTTAAATAGTAATATGTAAATTATGCCAGTAAATTATGAAATAAGTCCAGGACCAGCCTATTGGCTCAGGATGTCTGACCCTCCAAGGGAGGAGTTGTAAAGTTTGATGACCACAGGCAGGAATGACTTCCTATGACGCTCAGTGCTGCATCTCGGTGGAATGAGTCTCTGGCTGAATGTACTCCTGTGCCCACTCAGTACATTATGTAGTGGATGGGAGACATTGTCCAAGATGGCATGCAACTTAAACAGCATCCTCTTTTCAGACACCACCGTGAGAGAGTCCAGTTCCATCCCCACAACATCACTGGCCTTGCGTTGTAAGCAGAACAAGTGCTATATTTGCCCTTACACTTCCTCCCTCTTCAACATTCAGGACCCCAGACAGTCCTTGTCTGCTGGTGTGATATACTGTGTCTGGTGCTCCCGGTGTGGCCTTCTATACATTGGCGAGACCCGACGCAGACTGGGAGATTGTTTTGCTGAACACCTATGCTCTGTCTGCCAGAGAAAGCAGGATCTCCCAGTGGCCACACATTTTAATTCCACATCCCATTCCCATTCTGATATGTCTATCCATGGCCTCCTCTACTGTAAAGATGAAGCCACACTCAGGTTGGAGGAACAACACCTTATATTCTGTCTGGGTAGCCTCCAACCTGAGGGCATGAACATTGACTTCTCTAACTTCCGTTAACGCCCCTCCTCCCCTTCTTACCCCATCCCTAAGTTATTTATTTATTTGTTTATTTATTTATTTATTTTTCTCTCTTTCCCTCTCACAATAACTCCTTGCCTGTTCTCTATCTTCCTTTGGTGCTCCCCTCTCCCTTTCTTTCTTCCAAGTCCTTCCGTCCCATGATCCTCTCCCTTCTCCAGCCTTGTATCCCTTTTGCCAATCAACTTTCCAGCTCTTGGCTCCATCCCTCCCCCTCCTGTCCTCTCCTATCATTTCAGCTCGCCCTCTCCCCCTCCCACTTTCAAATGTCTTTTTTCCATTAGTCCTGATGAGGGGTCTCGACCCGAAACGTCAACTGTACTTCTTCCTATTGATGCTGCCTGGCCTGCTGCGTTCCACCAGCATTTTGTGTGTGTTGATTGACAGCATTATTTTGTGTTTCATGCATAAGCACTCCCAAGTCACTCTGCACAGCAGCATGTTATGATTTTTTTTACCACTAAAGTAGTAATCTGCCCTTCCATTTTTCCTTCCAAAGTGGCTGACCTTGCATTTACCGACATTGTACTCCATCTGCCAGACCCTCGCCCGCTCATTTAACCTATCTATATCTCACTGCAGACTCTCTGTATCTTCTGCACAATTTGATTTTCCACTCAATATTGTGGCGTGAATGAAATCACTGGAGAGAGAGTTACTGGTAGATTCAAAGCAGCTTCTTTATTCAGTGAAACAAAGTACAGCAGCAGGCATCATATCATATGGAGACGCTTTCGGTGGAAAGGTCTGCTGGCCCAATGTGGGGCTCAATATTTATTTACTAAACACAAAGGACAATTTTACAAGTATAGGCAATGTTTTCCTTTGAAGCTACATACAAACTTCACACCTCCCAATTACATTTACCGCACCAGCGCCTGCAGCATCCAGACTGGTATTCCCGGTTTTTAGGAAATGCATTATTACAAATGGACTGGGATTCTGATAGTCACAGCTTTTAGGAAATGCATTGTCAAGGAACAGAAGACTGGTGGCTGAACCCATTTACTACTTACTAAGTGTTAATGACCTAAACCCAAAAATTACTCTTAACAATCATCAGCAAATTTAGATACACTACACTTGGTCCCCTCTTCCAGATTGTTAATGTATATGGTGGAATCGTGGACAGTTACGGGCCCAGCACTGACCCCTGCGCCACACCACTTAGATTAGATTAGATTAGATTATGAGGACACGCAGTCCTCATTTATTGTCATTTAGTAACACCTGCATTAAGAAATGATACAATGTTCCTCCAGTATGATATCACAGAAACACAAGACAGACCAAGACTAAAAAACTGACAAAAACCACGTAATTATAACAAATAGTTACAACAGTGCAAAGCAATACTGTAATTTGATAAAGAACAGACCATGGACACGGTAAAAAAAAAGTCTCAAGTCCCGATAGCCCCATCACCTCACGCAGACGGTAGAAGGAAGAAAACTCTCCCTGCCATGAACCTCCAGTGCCGCAAACTTGCTGATGCAGCACCCTGGAAGCACCCGATCACAGCCGACTCTTGAGTCTGTCCGAAAATTTCGAGCCTCCGACCAGCCCTCCGACACCCAGCACCGAGCACCAACTCTGCCGAGCGCTTCGACCCCGGCCCCGGCTGCCAAGCAGCAGGATTAGGGGCCCTCCGCTCCAGAGATTCTCGATCGCACAGTAGCAGCAGCAGCAAAGCGGGCATTTCAGAAGTTTCTCCAGATGTTCCTCCGTGCTTCTCATGTCTGTCTTCATCAGATCAGGATTGTGCACGGCATCCTACTTAACAAATACAAATATCATTTACCGGAGAGGCTGCGCGCGCTGTGTCGCGCTGCCATCTTCTCCTCCCTCCTTAACCAGAATAACACCTATGTATCTCAACTCTCTGCTTTCTATTAGTTAGCCAATCCTCTATCTATGCTAATGCGTCATCCCCAACTCTATGCATACTTATGTTATGGATAAGTCTTGTATGCGACACCTTATTGAATGCCTTCTGGAAATCCAAGTAAATATTGTCTATCTGTTCCCCCCTACCCACTTCGCTCATTATATCCTCAAAGAACTCCAGTAGGTTTGTCAAACAGGATCTGCCTTTGCTGAATCCAAGCTGCATCTGAAGGATCCATTTCTTTCCAGATGCCTTGTTATTTCTTCTTTAATGATAGCTTCAAGCATCTTCCCAACTACAGATGTTAAACTAACTGGCCTATAGTTACTTGCTTTTTGCCTACATCCTTTTTTGAACAGTGGTGTGACATTTACCATCTTCTAATCTGCCAGGACCTGCCCAGAGTCCAGAGAATTCTGGTAAATTATCACCAAAGACTCGACTATAACTTCTGCCATTTCTTTCAGTATCCTGGGATGTATTCCATCAGGACCAGGGGACTTATCTATCTTCAGGCTCACAAGTTTGCTCAGTGCTACCTCTTTAGTAATAGCTATTGTATTGAGGTCCTCCCTCCTATCACATCCATAACATTTCTCTTTGGCATGTTAGACATGTCCTCCACTATGAAGACCGACACAAAATAATCACTCAAAGCCTCTGTCACTTCCTCTTTACCAATATCAATTTCCCCTTTTTGTCCTCCAAGGGACCCACATTGACTTTACCACCCTTTTACGCTTCATTTAATGATTAAAAACTTTTAATATCTGTTTTTATACATGGAAGCTCCTCTACTTTCTTCAAAGTTCACGAAGATTTGTCATGTCATCTAAAACTTCGAAAAACTTTGATAGATATGTGTTGGAGTGTATATTGACAGGTTGTAATATGGCTTGGTATAGAAATACTAATGCCCTTGAATGGAAAAGCCTACAAAAAGTAGTGGATACCTCCCAGTCCATCATAGGTAAAGCCCTCACCGCCACTGAGCACATCTCCAAGGAGTGCTGTTGTGGGGAATCAGCAAACATCATCAAGGATCCCCACCATCCAGGTCACGCTCCTTTCACTGCTGCCATCAGGAAGGAGGTATAGGAGCCTCAGGGCCTGCACCACCAGGTTTAGGAACAGCTATTACCCCGCAGCCTTCAGGCTCTTGACCCAGAGGGGATAAGTTCAGTTAACATCACTCACCCCAACAGTGAACTGTTCCCGCAATCTATGAACCAATGTCCTTCTAATTTTTTTTTACAACTGTGTGGACATCCATTTCTCTGAGCAGGAAATTTTTACATGGCCTGGAAACTGCATGGCACTTGAAATGTTTTTTTCTGAAATATGTATACTATGAATATTTAGAATGAATTTTTTAAAATCACATTCTTTTGATTTTATTTATTGATTGAAGGGCATAATGAAATACAGTACAACATAGAAAATCTTTCACATCTGCCTTAATACAAATCCATTGTCTATAAACGCTGTCCAGATTAACTTTGCATCCACATGAAAGATACCTCTTAATCATTAGATCATCCAAATGTTCTATTTCTAGTTTGATTGGATCCATAAGACTGAATCCACATTCACAGTCAGCACTAGAAGTTTGAAATATTCCAATGATGCCAACAAGAACTGACAGTTCTTCAAATTCTTCATTTCTAAGCACGTAGTTCAACATACCAGTGAACGTCTTAATTGAGCCAATCTTAACTTTCTCAGAAATGACAAATTTGAAATCATAGTTTTGCTGTGATATTTTTGAGGCTACGCTTCTGTTGTAGTTCACGATAGTAGCTGAGTTTTTTTTTTGTCAGTCGTACAACATTCTCTTTTCCAAATTCAAAATTAGTTGAGTTTGTAATAGCAACAGGGTCAAAAGCTTATCATTCCCTTCACTCATCATCAGGAAATCAATTATCCAAGTGATTAACCACATGTTAATTGAATCAAATAACAGCTGCAGTAACGACATCAGAACTTATAGATGCAAACTGATTTTTCACTTTGTCATTCCAATAGGTATTGCCAAACCCTACTGACTTCCATTCTGTGTTTTTTGTTACAATTTGTATGTGTTGTAAATTGAAACGCTGACAATGTATTTACATTGAAGCTCTAAAATATTTCAAAGTAGAGGTTGTAGTCTGTTAAATATTTAGAAAATTTATGGATTATATTAAGACATAATTAATTACAGGGTATTCCACAATTATATTCACATTGATTTCAATATTATATTAGACTCTTTGCAACATACTAAATCTCCTCAAACTTTTGATGAAGTATACAGTTGAAGTCATAAGTTTACATACACCTTAGCCAAATACATTTAAACAGTTTTTCACAATTCCTGACATTTAATCCTAGAAAACGTTCCCTGTCTTAGATCAATCAAGATCACTACTTTATTTTAAGACTGTGAAATGTCAGAATAATAGTAGAGAGAATGATTTATTTCAGCTTTTATTTCTTTCATCACTTTCCCAGTGGGTCAGAAGCTTACATACACTTTGTTAGGATTTGGTAACATTGCCCTTAAATTGTTTAATTTGTGTCAAACATTTTGGGTAGCCTTCCACAAGCTTCTCACAATAAGTTGCTGGAATTTTGTTCCATTCCTCCAGACAGAACTGGTGTAACTGAGTCAGGTTTGTAGGCCTCCTTGCTCGCACACGCTTTTTCAGTTCTGCCCTCAAATTTTCTATCGGTTTGAGGTCAGGGCTTTGTGATGGCCACTCCAATACCTTGACTTTGTTGTCCTTAAGCAATTTTGCCACAACTTTGGAGGTATGCTTGGGGTCATTGTCCATTTGGAAGACTCATTTGCGACCGAGCTTTAACTTCCTGGCTGATGTCTTGTGATGTTTTTTCAATATATCCACATAATTTTCCTTCCTCATGATGCCATCTATTTTGTGAAGTGCATCAGTTCCTCCTGTAGCAAAGCACCTCCACAACATGATGCTGCCACCCCCATGCTTCACGGTTGGGATGGTGTTCTTCGGCTTGCAAGCCTCACCCTTTTTCCTCCAAACATAACGATGGTCATTATAGCCTAACAGTTCAATTTTTGTTTCATCAGACCAGAGGACATTTCTCCACAAAGTAAGATCTTTGTCCCCATGTGCACTTGCAAACTGTAGTCTGGCTTTTTTTATGGCCGTTTTGGAGCAGTGGCTCCTTCCTTGCTGAGCAGCCTTTCAGGTTATGTCGATATTGGACTCGTTTTACTGTGGATATAGACACTTGTCTATCTGTTTCCTCAAGCATCTTCACAAGGTCATTTGCTGTTGCTCTAGGATTGACTTGCACTTTTCGCGCCAAAGTACGTTCATCTTCAGGAGACAGAATGCGTTTCCTTCCTGAGCAGTATGACGGCTGCGTGGTCCCATGGTTTTTATACTTGTGTACTATTGTTTGTACAGATGAACGTGGTACCTGGTACCTGTAGGCGTTTGGAAATTGCTCCCAAGGATGAACCAGACTTGACATCATTTTCTGACCTCAATCCGATAGAAAATTTGTGGGCAGAACTGAAAAAGCGTGTGCGAGCAAGGAGGCCTACAAACCTGACTCAGTTACACCAGTTCTGTCTGGAGGAATGGAACAAAATCAAAGCAGCTTACTGTGAGAAGCTTGTGGAAGGCAACCCAAAACGTTTGACCCAAGTTAAACAATTTAAAGGCAATGCTACCAAATCCTAACAAAGTGTGTGTAAACTTCTGACCCACTGGGAAAGTGATGAAAGAAATAAAAGCTTAAATAAATCATTCTCTCTACTATTATTCTGACATTTCACATTCTTAAAATAAAGTAGTGATCCTAACTGACCTGAGACAGGGAATGTTTTCTAGGATTAAATGTCAGGAATTGTGAAAAACTAAGTTTAAATGCATTTGGCTAAGGTGTATGTAAACTTCTGACTTCAACTGTAGCTGCTAGCATGCCTTCTCCATGATTGCATCAATATGTGGGCCCAGGATAGATCCTGTGATATGTTGACACCAAAGAACTTGAAGCTGTTCTCCCTTTTCACTGTTGACCCATCAATGAGGACTGGAGTGTGCTCTCCCAACTTCCCCTTCTTGAAGTCCACAATCAATTCCCTGGTCTTACTGATGCCGAGTGCAAGATTGTTGGTGCAACACCACCCTTTGGTCCTTCAATCATCAGGCTCCTAAACCAGCATGGATAACTTCACTCACCTCAACTCTGAACTGATTCCACAATCTATGGACTGACTTTCAAGGACTTACAACTCATGTTCTCAGTATTATTAATTAATTTTTTTAAATTTGTAGTTTGTATTTTTTGCACATTGGTTGTTTGTCAGTCTGTTTGTGTGTAGTTTTTCATTGGTTCTATTGTATTTCGCTGTTCTACTGTGAATACCTGAAAGAAATGAATCTCAAGGTACTAAGTATATGGTGAAATACATATACTTTGATAATAAATTTTCTTTGAACTTTGAACTCAACCAGCAGTTCTTTCTCACTCTTGCACACTTCCTTGTCACCATCTGAGATTCTGCCAACTACAGATATTCATTGGCAAATTTATAGTTGCAGTTTGTGTTGTGCCTCGATGAATGTAGAAAACACACATCTTTGAGGTGTGCCAGTGTTGATTGTCGGCAAGGAGAAGATGTTATTTCTGATTTGCACTGACTGTGGTCTCCCAATCAAGAAGTCAAGGATCCATTTGCAGAGCGAGATGCCCAGCTTTTGAATCTTTCTGATTAGTGCAGAAGGTGATATGTTGAACACTGTGCTGTAATCAATAAACAGCACCCTGACATAAATATTGATGTTGTCCAGGTGGTTCAAGGCTGATAGAGCCAGTGATATTGCTTCAGAAGTAGGATTGTTGTGGCCTGTTTACAAGTTGACTTATAACCCTGTAAACTTGATGTCCTTTAGATTTCACCCAGCTTGGTCACCAGTGAAACAAGCCACTATTTGATGAAGGAAATTGAGGTCCTTCACCCAGAGTACTTAGCATGCCCTTGACAATGGAGAAATCCATATCCTTAAAGCTAGTTAATTTTAATGCACCAAATATAAGACCATAAGACATTCAAGCAGAATTAGGCTATTTGGCCCATCGAGTCTGCTCTGCCATTTAATCATCGCTGATCCCTCTTTGTCCTCCTCAACCTCATTTCACGGTCTTCTCCCCATAAGCTTTGATGCCATGTCCAATCAAGAACGTATCAATCTCTGCCTTAAATACACCTGACGACTTGGCCTCCACAGTTGCAAGTGGCAACAAACTCCACAAATTCACCACCCTCTGGCTAAAGAAATTTCTCTGCATCTCTGTTTTGAATGGACACCCCTCTATCCTGAGGCTGTGTCCTCTTGTCCCAGACTCTCCCACCATGGGAAACAGCCTTTCCCCATCTGCTCTGTCTAGTCCTTTAAACATTCAAAAGGTTTCAGTGAGATCCCCCCTCATCCTTCTAAATTCCAGCAAGTACAGACCCAGAGCCATCAAACGTTCCTCATATGATAACCCTTTCATTCTTGGAATCATCCTTGTGAACCTCCTCTGGATCCTCTCCAATGCCAGCACATTTCTTCATCTCTTCTAAGATGAGAACCCCAAAACTATCCACAGTACTGAAATTGAGGCCTATCCAGTGTCTTATAAAGCCTCAGCATCACATCCCTGCCCTTGTATTCCAGAACTCTTGAAATGAATGCTAATATTGCATTTGCCTTCCTCACCACCAACTCAACCTGCAAGTTAATCTTTAGGGTGTTCTGCACAAGGACTCCCAAGTCCCTTTGCATCTCAGATTTTTGGATTTTCTCCCCGTTTAGAAAATAGTCTGCCCATTTATTTCTACTACCAAAGTGCTTGACCAAGCATTTTCCAACATTATATTTCATTTGCCACTTTCTTGCCCATTTTCCTAATCTAAGTCCTTCTGCATCCTACCTGTTTCCTCAACATTACCTGCCCCTCCACCAATCTTCATATCATATGCAAATTTGGCAACAAAGCCATCTGTTTCATCATCTAAATCATCACTGACAGCCAACCAGACAAGGATCCTTTTGTTCCCACTCGCTGCCTTCTTCTAATCAGCCAATGCTCTAACCATCTTAGTAACTTTCCTGTAATACCACGGGCTCTTAACTTGGTAAGCAGTCTCGTGTGGCACCTTGTCAAAGGCCTTCTGTAAGTCCAAGTATACAACATCCACTGCATCCCCTTTATCTATCTTACTTATAATCTCCTCAAAGAATTCCAACCGGTTCGTCAGGCAGGCTTTTCCCTGAAGGAAACCATGCTGACGTTGTCCTGTCTTGTCCTGTGTCACCAAGTACTCCATCACCTCGTCCTTAACAATTGACTCTAACATCTTCCAGACCACTGAGGTCAGGCTAACTGGTCTATAATTTCCTTTCTGCTGCCTTCCTCCTTTCTTAAAGAGTGGAGTAACATTTGCAATTTTCCAGTCCTCTTCCACCATGCCAGAGTCCAATGATTTTTGAAAGATAATTTCTAATGCCACACAATCTCTAACACTACCTCTTTCAGAACCCTAGGGTGCAATTTATCTGGTCCGGATGACCTATGAACTTTTAGGTTTTTCAGCTTTTTGAGCACCTTCTCCCTTGTAATAGTAATCGCACCCACTTCTCTTCCTTCACACACTACAACATCTGGCACACTGCTAGTGTCTTCGACAGAGAAGACTAATGCAAAATACTCATTTAGTTCATCTGCCATCTCCTTGTCCCCTGTTATTATTTCTCCTGCCTCATTTTCTAGTGGTTCTATATTCACTCTCATCTCTCCTCTATTTTTACTTACTTGGAAAAGCTTTTACTATCCACTTTGATATTATTTGCCAGCTTGCTTTCATATTTCATCTTTTCCCTTCTAATGATTCTTTTAGTTGCACTCTGTAGGTTTTTAGAAACTTCCCAATCCTCTATCTTCCCACTAATTTTTGCTTTGTTGTATGCCCTTTCTTTTGTTTTTACATTAGCTTTGACTTCCCTTGTCAGCCATGGTTGTACTATTTTGCCATTTAGTATTTCTTCACTTTTTGAATACACATGTCCTGCACTTTCCTCATTTTTCCCAGAAATGCATTCCATTGCTGCTCTGCTGACATCCCTGCCAGCAGCTCCTTCCAATTTACTTTGGCCAACTCCTCTTTCATACCACTGTAATTTCCCTTACTCCTCTGAATGCTGCTACGTCAGACTTTACTTTCTCCCTATCAAATTTCAAGTTGAACTCAAATCATATTGTGATCGCTGGTTCCTAAGGGTTCTTTTACATTAAGCTCCCTAATCGCCTCTGGTTCATTACATAACACCCAATCCAGTATAGCTGATCATCGAGTAGGCTCAACGACAAACTGCTCTAAAACGTCATCTCTCGGGCATTCAACAAACTCACTCTCCTGAGATCCAACCAACCTGGTTTTCCCAATCGACCTGCATGTTAAAATCTCCCATGACTATCATAACATTGCCCTTTTGTCACACCCTTTCTATCTTCTGTTGTAATCTGTGGTCCACCTCTCATCCATGGTTAGGAGCCTGTATATAACTGCCATCAGGGTCCTTTTACCCTTGTAGTTTTTTAACTCAACCCACAAGGATTCAACATCTTCCGATCCTATGTAACATCTTTCTACTGATCTGATTTTTACCAATAGAGAATGGTATGTAGAAAACACTTTGTGATTTTTCACTCGTGTGCATTGTCATCTGAACTCATAATCATCACTTATGTCAGAAGGAAAACTTCTCCATTTTCAAGCATCTGCAGATTTTTTTGAATCCACTTTACTATTCCACTCTGAAAACTCTTAAAGGCACGCCAATTTTGAAGAAATTTTCCTCCTCCTTCTACAGTAGTCTGTGATACCCTTGCTCACCGCTTTCTCTGTGTTTTCTGCTGCTCTCTTGCTCTTCAACAATATTATTATCAAGACACCACTTTACCTGACCATTGACTATCTTCCCTCTCTATTCTCAGGCCTGTTGCAGCTTTTCAACTAAGGATGTCGATGATTCCTTTTTCCTTATGGATGCTGCTCGACTCACTGGAGTTTCTCCAGCAGGCTATTTTTTGCTCCATATTTCTCAAGTTAAATTTATTGTTCTTGGTCTTAAGTCGGAAACAATAAATTTAACTTGAGAAATATGGAGCAACAAAGTATAAGTTCTTGTGTGAAGTTACTTTCTCTATGATTTATAAACTGTGTGTAAGGTCATTTAAAATCTTTAGAGATGAGCTGAGTATTTAGATCAAAGTAGATACCAGCTGTTTAAAAAGATTAAATTGCTACTGATATTTAACATTTCTAAATTATTAGAAGAGTCTGCATTCTGACTTAACAGCTGATGTATCGTCAGAGTTAAATACCACACTGATATTTTTGGATCCATTTGGATTATATGATGCACTTAACTAATGACGAAGATTAAATCTTGCATGCATGTAAAATAAACGGTGTTTTTGAAGGGTCTATGAAGAGTAGTGTTGTAGAAATACTTTTGGAGTCCACCATCATGCCCACATATAATTCTGTTCAATGTAACAATCTGCAGATTTGATTTATATGATGCCAGCTTGGCCTGTGACAGAAATAAAACATGATTATTAAACAGCAAGGATGAAGCACTGTAAATGTGAATCAGAAGGAATTTCTCACTTCAAAGCAAGAACTTGATGAGAATGCAAGGATTCTAACATATGGTCCATGCAGCACATTCCAGAAACATGTTTGGAAGCTTTTCCAAAAGTACCACAGATTAAATAGGAATCTTGTACTTGTAAGGTTCTCTGTGGGCTTCAGCAAAGCATGTTAAGATCTTTTATTGAAATAAAATTCACAATTACCGAGGGGTTATACAATTAGAGTGGCCGCTCCCTGTAAGGCGCTTGTACGTTCTCCTTGTCACTGCATGGGTTTCCTCCAACATTCCAAAGACATACCAATTGGAAGGTTAATTGGTCATTGTAAGTTGTCCTGTGATTAGGCTAGGATTAAATTGGGGGATCGCTTAAGGCCCTATTTAGCACTGTATCTCAATAAATAAATAACTAAATGAAAAGGATAGAAATCAAATAGATTTTTTATCAGTACTTTTATTAGCCGAAAAAGATCAAAAAGTTAGTCTAATTTTTTATCAAATTCATATTTAATCCTCGACACTGTTAGTAAAAGCATCACCTGGTATGGTGGTGAACTGTTGAGATTTTTAAAATTGTAGATTTAACTCCTGGTATTTGCTGATTTTGCTGATATCCACTGTGGTGAATTTACTGGAGGTTGACATGCGGTACAAATAGACAGAAATAAAAGGATGATGCATCTGATATTTAGGAGGGAAAAGAAGATGTAGTCTATATAATGAAAAGAGTATTCAGAAAATATCACAAAATATTATTAACTGACAACCTTTGAGCCTAATTGTCTGAAATACCTCTCTTGTACCTATATACCTCCTGTACCTAATAAAGTGGCCACTGCGTGCATGCTCATGGTCTTCTGATTCTGTAACCCATCCATATCAAGGTTTGATGTGTTGTGCATTCAGAAATGCTCTTCTGTACACTACTGTTTTAATGTGTGGTTATTTGAATTATTGTCACCTTCCTGTCAGTTTGAACCAATCTGGCTATTCTCCTCAATCCTCTCTCATTAACAAGTCGTTTTCACCCACAGAACTGCCACTCACTGGATTTTTTTTTGTTTTTAGATTAGATTAGATTATGAGGACCCTCAGTCCTCATTTATTGTCATTTAGAAATGCATGCATTAAAAAATGATACAATGTTCCTGCAGAATGATATCATAAGAAACACAGGACAAACCAATACTAAAACTGACAAAACCACATAATTATAACGTATAGTTACAACAGTGCAAAGCAATACTATAATTTGATAAAGAGCAGACCATGGGCACGGTAAAAAAAAGTCTCAAGGTCCCGATAGCCCCATCATCTCATGCAGACGGTAGAAGGGAGAAACTCTCCCTGCCCGAACCTCCAAGTGCCGCCAACTTGCTGATGCAGCACCATTGGAAGCACCCGACCGCGGCAGACTCTGAGTCCGTCCAAAAACTTCAAGCCTCCGACCGGCCCTCCGACACCGAGCACCATCCTCTGCTGAGCGCTTCGACCCCGCCCGGGCCGCCCAGCAACAAGCAAAGCCAAGGACTCAGGGCCTTCCCCTCCGGAGATTTTGGATTACACAGTAGCAGCAGCAGCGAAGCAGGCATTTCAGAAGTTTCACCAGATATTCCTCCGTGCTCTCATATCTGTCTCCATCAAATCAGGGTTGTGCACGGCATCCTACTTAACAGATAACAGACATCACCACCGGAGTGTCCGGTGCGAGCTGCGTCGCGATGCCATCTTCTCCTCCCGCCATTCAAATTTTTCACCCCATTCTGTCTGAAATCAGCAGTTTCTGAGATACTCAATCTATTCTGTTTGGCACCAACAATCATTCCATGGTCAAAATCACTTAGATCCTATTTCTTCCACATTCTCATGTTTTGTTTCAAACAACTGAACCAATTGAACATGTCTGCATGCTTTTATGCATTGAATTACTGCCACATGATTGCCTGATTATAAATTTACGTTAACAAGCAGGTATACTTAATAAAGTGGCCACTAAGTGTATTTTTCAGTGTATATGACAGAAATAATAAGTCATATACACTAATATAAATAAACAACCAACAAATTGAGAAGATGGCGGCATGACGTAGCGCACACAGCTCTCAGGTGAAATGATATTGTATTTGTAAGTAAGATGCCGTGCACAATTCTGATTTGATGGAGACAGACGTGAGAAGCACAGAGGAACATCTGGAGAAACTTCTGAAATGTCCGGTTCACTGCTGCTGCTACTGTGCGATCGAGAATCTCCAGAGGGAAGGCCCCAAAATCCCCGGCTTTGCCTGCTGCTAGTGACTGAGGCTGGGGTCGAAGCGTTCAGCAGAGATGGTGCTCGGTACTCGGTGTTGGAGGGCTGGTCGGAGGCTCGAAGTTTTCGGATGACTCAGAGTCAGACTGTGGTCGGGCATGGCAGGGAGAGTTTTCTTCCTTCTCCTATCTGCGTGAGATGTGGGACTTCCGAGAGACTTTGAACTTTTTTACTGTGCCCATGGCCTGTTCTTCATCAAGTTATGGTATTGTTGCACTGTTGTAACTATATGTTATAATTATGTGGTTTCTGTCAGTTTTTCAGTCCTAGTCTGTCCTGTGTTTCTGTGATATCGCACCGGAGGAATATTGTATCATTAAATATTACTAAATGACGATAAAAGAGGACTGTGTGTCCTCATAATCTAATCTAATCTAATTGGCAGTACGTAATCTATTAATCAACCAGTTATGGAAAGGCAAAGACAAATGATGATGGAGACAGCAGCCAGAGAACTGGAAATGAATACCAATGAATTGATCCACTTGACCCGAAACAGGAGTGTGTGGGCCGTGGCAGTCAAAGCTCAAACTGGGCATGGCACCTGATGATGATGATGATATGGAAGGAAGGAAACTAGTTACCTGGCTCTATTTTTTTAAAATCATTTTTCACCTTGACTTGGTTTAGTACCTGCAGATTAAATTTGTGGCTTAACAAGCACATAAAAGTGATCGACTGAGATAACAAATCAATCACGATGATGATGATTGATGGGCCAAATGGCCTAATTCTGCTCCTACATCTTATAAAGAAGCTCCTACATCTCTCACCAAATGCTAAGGAATTAAGGCAGCATGTGGTGAGAGAGATAAAAATAGCTTCAGTTTAGAATCCTAGAGCAATGGAACCACATACCTCAAAAGCAGACTCATTGGCCCAGCCCAACCATGCTGACCAAATTGCCCAGATCTCATTTGCTGCATTTGGCCCATCTCCCTTCGAATATTTTTCTATCCATTTTATTTTGGTAATCTAAACCAATGAAAAGTCCAATAAATGTTAACTATTCATCTCTCCACAGATGTTGCTTGACCTGTTACATTTCCCCAGCGTGTTTTGCATTTATTCCAGATTTATAACAGCCACAGACATTTCTCTTGCCTTAAAGGTATATTGAAAAATAATAACAAATCTCAACTAGAATGGAAGTCATTTTAGCTTAAAACCATATTTCAGAGAGATTTTCAGCAGAAATTTGAGTATTGACAAATTGTCAAGTTTAACCCAGAAGTTTATGGAGTGAAAGCCAGGTCCTGCAACCTAAATACAAAATAGACAAGACACAGGAGACTGCAGCTGCTAGAATCTGGAGTGAAAAAAAAACAATATGCTGGAGGAACTCAGAGGGTCAAGCTACATTTGTGGGGGAGACAAGAATCGTTGAAGTTTCCGGTTGAGCCCCTGTATCTGGACGGAATGGAGAGGGAAGATAGCTAGTATAATGGGGAGAGAGGGAGGGGTGAGGCCAGGCCTGGTAGATGATAGGTGGATTGACGAGGAGTGAGAGATGATGGGTAGAAGGAGGTGTTAGTGAGGTGAGGGTTAGAGGAGGGAGAAAGACATATCATTGGATTTACATTTAATTTTACATTGAATCTTTCCAATTCAGGTAACACTTGCCTTCTGTGTTCCCATTTCTCTTTCTCCCTCCAATCCATGTCTGGCGTACCCAATTTTGTTCACTTTCCCATACTGGCCACCAACCTTCCAGCACCCATTTTGCCATCCCCCCCCCCACCCAGTTTCAACACAAGCTGCCCACATGTTTCAAACCACAGATCGACTCCCCCAACTGATTCCATCTGTTTGTCTCACCCTCAGTGGGTCATATTATCATCTCTTGCTCACCCGATTCCAATATGTGTGGTTTTTCTGTCCCTGGTTATTGTCCTCCAGCCTCCCCTTCCTCAGTGTGGTTCCATCTACCCTCTCTTCCCTTGTCAAACTTCATCTATGACCCACCTGCCTCAATAGTCGAACTCCACCCCTCCTCCTTCCCCAGTGACTCCTGCCCATTATCCCTCATCCTTCCTTAGTCCACCTATGACCTACCATCCCCTGTCTCACCTCTCTCCCTCTCCACTTTATATTGACTATATTCACTCTATATTGTCAGACAAGATACTGAATCTTTCCTGAACTGAATATTTACAACTATCCCTTAACTCTTTAATATTTACAACTGGACTGTCAATTGGAATCCCACTGTGAAAGATGCGAAATTTTGCAGGAATTTCATTTCATACATTTTGAAATCGTTTAATTAACAGCTTCTCTAGCTAGTGTTTTCTTTTGTTTATCAACTTCTGCTAATTGGTGCCATCAGCTGGATGAACATTTAGAAATAGACGAGTGTGGAGAAGAAAAAAAATCCATTTGCAACTCAAATTTAAGATGCTTTTGTTGGAACTGACCGAAAAAGAATGGATCTGTATCTTTAGACAGTTCATTTTATTAAGTCCCTTTGAATACATTTGTAGTGATGAGGTTGTATCCAGGATAATGCTACGCAGTCACTTTGCAGCAGCAGTGGCACTGAATATAAACAGTGAAAAGAAGTTGGAAAAATGGGAGCCTCATCTCTCACATCTATTAAATCTCATTCCTCATATTACATAGCATCTAAATTGTTTTCATATGTCTCTTAGACTATTTAAAGCACAATTTACTGCTTCAAATGCATATTAAAGCCTAAGCTTATTCCCTTAGGCTATAATGGAGAATTTTTGCCAAACAAATCAGTTTGTTGTGCAAAGGCTAATGCTATAGTTGCCAAGGAAAACAGCGCCACTTTTTTTCTGGTGAAGGGAGACACCAACTGGAGAGTGCACACATATTTTTCCAGTTTCTATGCTTCTCTAGAGTCCCATGAATCTATGAAACTTATGTGGTCAATTGGGCTTCACATATCCAATCTACAGGATTATAGAGTCATAGCATCATACAGCCCGGGAAGGGGCCCTTCGGCCCACCATGGCCATTCTGTACATCCCCTTGTCCTAATCTCATTTACCTGCACTTTATCCATAGCCTTTTATGCCTTGGAAATACAAGCATTCATCTAAAAATTTATTAAATATTGTGGGAGCACCTGTTTCCAATACTCATTTACATATTGAATTCCAGATTTCAATCACCCTTTAGGTGTTTTTTTTCATATATTCCCTCCAAATTTCTTGTTCCTCCCTCTAAAACCAAGGTTTTCCTATTTTGACACTTCTGATATGGGGAAAAGTTTCTTACTATCTACCATGTTTATGCCCCTCAGATTTTTTATATTATGGTGAAATTCCCCATCGGCCCCCTCCAGTCCAAGGAAAAAAAAACAGCTTATCCATTCTCTCAGGATTAATAAACTACTCCAGCCAAGACAACATCTTAGTGAATCTTCATTGCACCCTGTGAAGTGCAATCATGCCCTTCCTGTGGTGTTGTGAACAGAAATGTGCACAATACTCCATTTGTGGATTCACTAATGTTTTATAAATATGCTCCATACGCTCCTTGCTCTATGCCCCCAACTGATGAAGGAAAATATCTCATATGACTTATCTCATATACCAGTTTTTTTTTTGCTGAAGGCTCTTAATATGAATGCATTCATGAAAAGATAGATGAGTTAATGGAACAAATAGAAGTAATGGGCACAGTCTAATAATCATTGTGGAACTGTGCTTATAAGGTCATTATATGGATATTTAACTCCTAAAAGTTTTGGACAAAATGGAAAAAGAGGATGACAATATAATATGGGATAAAGGCAGTGGAGAGAAAGTATCATTTAGAAAAATCAAGAAGTAGAATTAGTTTGGGTGGAGATAAAAAAGCAACAAGTATAGAAAAGATTAGAGGGAGTTGTCCATAGTAATGGGAATATAGTGGGTAGTATAAACCTGGAAACGTATGGAGTAATGACATAATATAATAAAAAAGGACTTAAATCTACATATTGACTGAGCAAACCAAATTAGCAGTAGTAGTATGAAGATCATATTCATGGAATGTAAGATACGTTGATGAAACAATGAGCGATTTAAAATCCGGTATTGCTTATGGGAAGGAGTTAAGCAGCTACCTGGTAGTTAAAGAAAGATTGGTCAGAATACAATAGAACCTTATTTATAAATATTGAAAATAATTTGACTTAGTGTCAAACCAGAGTCTTGAATCTAAACAATGCAGAGATCATGACCTCTGGTGCTATCCATGTGAATTTCCCTAAGTTGCTCTGCATTCCTTCTACATTCTCCAGGTCGGGGAGATGTTTCCTCTGAGGAGATATTAAGCAGATTGAGCCTATACTCCTTCGACCATATTTAAAATTCTAACTGGACATAATAGCATAGAAATAAGAATGGTGTTTTCTCTGGCCAGAGTACCTAGAAGTAGGGAACACAGCCTCAAGATAGTAGGTTGGCCATTCTGAACAAAGATGAGATGATTATTTTGAACTAAAAATTACTAAATCTTTGGCATTCTCTGCCCAAAAGGGACATGGAAGCTTGACCATTAAATATATTTAAGATAGACCATAAGACCATATGATATAGGAGCTGAATTAGGCCATTTGGCCAATCAAGTCTGCTCTGCCGTTTCATCATGGCTGATCCATTTCCCTCTCAGCCCCAATCTCCTGCCTTCTTCCTGTATTCCTTTGTACCATGACTATCAACCTCTGCCTTAAAAATATCCAATGACTTGACCCCCACAGCTGCCTATGACAACAAATTCTGCAGATTCATTACTCACTGGCTAAAGAAATTACTCCTCATCTCCATTCTAAATGGATGTCCCTCTATTCTGAGGCTGTGTCCTCTGGTCTTAGACTCACCCACCATAGGAAGCATCCTCTCCACATCCACTCTTTCCAGACCTTTCAACATTCAATAGGTTTCAATGATTTCACCCCTCATTCCTCTGATTCTTCTGATTATAGAGACTGATAAATTTTCAGATGTTCAAAGTTCAAAGTACATTTATTATCAAAGTATGTATAAATTATACATACCTTGAGATTCATCTAGCCACAAAACAAGAAACTGGAAAGAACCCAATTAAGAGAAAGACCAACACCCAATGTGCAGAGAGAGAGAAAATAACACAAATCATCGAGAAAATAAAGGCAAACAACAGCATTCAGAACAAAAGTGAATCCACAGCTTGAAGCCTAGAGCAAATAGGTGGATATGGAGTTAGCGCAGGAACATGGTAAATGATCAGCCATAATCTTATTAAGTGGTGGAACAGATACAAAGTCTCAATGTCCTACTCTTTCTTATCCTTCTGAGTCTTGTGTTCTTAGAGATAAAAATTGTTGAGGACAAAATTGGTCCTCTTGACGATCAGGGTCATCATCTATGCATGAAGCTGAAAGAAATAAGGGAGATCTTAAATGGATATTTGTGTCTGTACTTACTCAATAGATGGACATGGATGTTATGTTTTGTAACTCCAAAACATAAAACTAATTGAAAGCAAAAACACAGAGCCAGGAATAATGTGCCTTGGTTTCATTTTTACTCTTAGTGAGACTTGCACGTATGACGTGGTGGAATGATGATGTATGCCATTTGCGTACTTTTACATATAACCTGCAGTGAATTATTTAAATGAACAAGAATACTTAATCAAACAATATATTTACGATGTTACTCAAATATTAAATACACAACACTCCTCCCTGCTTAGCTATAAATTCCAACTCAATTTAAAATGCATCTCAACTATATACACACTATACTATATAATACAACTACTATATAGACATCCACGGCATAATAAATTAAAAATTGTCCCAATCAGGCCTAAGGATTTAGTCAATGTGGAGGAACTGCTACTGTTCTGGGATAATGTCTTTTTTGACAGTGGGGGTCAGGGTGCATCACACAGCTTGGCAGGAGGGACTTGTGGCTATGAAACAATCTCAGATTCTGGGGCCTCCTCCATGGTGGTTGTAGGAGTTGACTCTGGGACTGCAAGAAGTGGTTCTGACAGCTCTGGACATCTTTATTCTCTAATGACTAACTTTGCTCTTCTCAATGGACTGATATATTGTATCAGACGCATCTCCACTGTGTAGGATCGTGGTCTTTTGATCACCTCTGTAGTCCTTTGTCAGGACTGCTTTTCTTGGAGTGAAAATCAAACCTCCTTGTTTGAGGAGCCCTCAGATGGTCCCAGCTGTTTGTCGTGCATACTCCTTCTGAAATTGGATTCCAGGAGATCTAAGCATGAACGCAAAGGATGACCCAGGAACAGCATGGTTGATGAGTTGATGGTTGTGGAATGTGTTGCATTGCGATATGCAAGGAGGAAATTGATGAGCTTCTGATTCAGTGTCTGTGTAGTGTGTTTGGTAACTTTGGTTGCAGTGTATTCTTTAGACCCTTGTCAAACCTTTCCACCAAGCCATTCTTAGCTGGGTGGTATGTTGCAGATGTCATATGTCTTATTCCATTCATTATCAGGAATGACTGAGACTGTTCCACAACAAACTGTGGTCTATTGTCACTGACTAAGTGTTTTGGAACACCAGTTCTTGAGAAGAGGCTTCTCAATGCATCAACAGTGTAGAAGGTTGTAGGGGAGGCTATTGGGAACACTTCTAACCACTTTGTAGCTGCATCCAAGAAATTTGTGCCCATGAATGGTCCGGCAACTACACATGAATCCTCTGCCAGGGCAATGCAGGCCATTCCCAGAGATGGGGAGGCACTGCTCTTGGCAGCTTCTAGACGTGTTGGCATCCAATACAGTGCATGGCAAGCTGGTCAATCTGCTAATCTATCCCAGGCCACCAGACAAGGCTTCAAACGAGGATTATCATTTTGACCATGCCTAGATGACTGGCATGTAACTTCTCGGTGACAAAGGCCCATCACCAACTACGGACAGCACATGGCCCACTCAGTAAAACACTCATCCCCCGCTGTAATAATCACTGGGTCTGAAACAGAGCTGCTGCATGGAGCTGTCTCATATAGAGGCAGCAGCAACCTGCATGGGTGTGCTGATGGCGGAGGATACCATCTTTAATTGGATAATTGAGTTAATTAGCTTTTGGTTGGGCTAGGGGGAGGGGCTTAGCAGTTATAAGCCTCAGGTTACCAAGGCTTTGGGGTTGGGTACAGGGGTTTTTTATAGAATATGATGAATAAACAGGAATAGGATACTAGGATGGTCAAAGATGGGAGGGTGAAGTGTAGGTTTGTGTGTGTGCGTGTGCGCGCGCGATTGGGTGAAGGGATTTAGAATGTATGTCTAGTGCACATTCTGGAGCAGAGGGTGGCGGTAATGCACCATTAAGCTGGATGCCAACTGCCGTAAAACAAGATACGCATCTGACGAACCCAAAGGAACATCAGAGACCAAAACAATTTGACACCAGCAGCGTCACAGGAGTTGCCAGTCAGCGTTGAACTCAACGTAGGCCTGTCTTAGGGACTCCATCTCTGTATTTTTCCCTTGGGGTTTACTCCCAAAGCCTTCCCCATGAGTATACCCACAGGGCAGAGGAAGTCTGAGATCAGAGTTTTCCTTCTCCTAGATGAGCTGCCAACCAGAGCTGACGATCCCCATTTGCCCGAAGCGACTGGTCTTAAGGTGCTAGTAGCCTGCCTTTGCCTCTTCTCTTGTCGGTAGAAATAGTTCCATCGAGCTTAGTAGCTAAGTCACATGTGAAGGTCAGGAGCTAGATTTGGTTGGCAGAGGCTATTTGAGTCACACGCTGTTGGGAGCATTTAATAGGTAGTGGGAGCTTATTCCTGCTACCACCCCCTGCTATTACAACCTTAAGGAACCCAAATGGGACGATCCATCAGTATTTCCATGATTAGTCATCCTCTTGAATATGATCTTGTAATTGTGTCCTCTAAGAAGCAGAGCTCATTTCTGCATTTGCGCTGCTGCTGTTAGTGGAACACCCTTCTGTGGGTTGAAAATGGACACTAGTGGTTGATGATTAGTAATGACAGTAAACTCTCTCCCATATGAGTACTGGTTGAAATGTTTTACACCCCAAACCAGATTCAAGGTGTCTCTATCGATCTGTGCATAATCTTTCTCTGCAACAGTGAGGGAATGTAATGCAAAAGCTATGAGGCATTCACTTCCATCACTCATAACATGTGACATGATGACAGCTAGGTACCATAAGGCGAGGCATCACATACAGGCTTCACTGGACAATGTGAAAAATAATGTGTGAGTACAGTGTCTGACTTCACCATTTCATTTACCTTTTGGAAAGCCACCTCATATTGCTTTGGCCATTGCCATTTTTTACAGATCTGTAGTAATCAATTCAAGGGGTGGAGCACAGTAGCCAGGTTTGGTAGAAACCTATTACAGCTACAAAGAACCACAACTGTGAGATGTCCTTTGGCCTTGGGGCATCCACCACTGCTTGAATTTTCTCAGCAAACATATAAATACTGTATGTCAATAGTGTGACCAAAGTAAGTGATGCTTGTGTCATAGGGCGGTGGCTGGGAACGGACCCAAGTGCAAGACACAGACACTGAAGTACTAGGGACAGGACTAGGATACAGGGTGAGGGCAAGGACATGGACACGAAAACCGGGAACCCGGAACAGGACTGGACAAGAGAGCTAGGAGCCCGGGCTTGGACTCCGAGCCAGAGACTGGGCAAGAACCCAGCACCTGGGTCTTGCCTCTGGCTCGGACCCCAGAACTAGGCAAGGACGAAGCTTGGCTGGCAGGCAGGATGAGGCTGGAGTCTTCAGGCTTGAGGCTGGAGTCTTCAGGCTTGAGGCTAGAGACTTGAGGCGAGGCTTGGCAGGAGGCAGGAGGCTGGAGTCTTCAGGCTAGAGATTAGAGGCGAGGCTTGACAGGAGGCTGGAGTCTTCAGGCTTGAGGCTAGAGACTTGAGGTGAGGCTAGGCTGGAGGCAGGAGACTGGAAGCTCCTCCTGGGCAGGGCGCGGTACTCCACCCGACAGAGGCAAGGGACAGGAAGGGATAAACCAACCGCAGGTAACGGCAATACGGCCTGGCTTACCCGATGGAGGCTAGGGACAGGAAGGGACAGAACCAACTGCAGGTAACGGCAAGACAGCCTGACCTACCCGGCGGAGGCAAGGGACAGGAAGGGAGCTAGGCACAGGGTGGCTCCAGGACAAGACTGAAGGCGAGACTAGGCGAGAGTTACCAGCAAGACCAGGCAAGGCTTCAGGCAATGCAAGGCGAAACGAGAACTTCAGGCGAGGTGAGAGTTACCGGCAAGACAAGACAAGGCTTCAGGCGAGGAAACAGAAGGCAGAGGAAGGGATAGAAGGAGTAAGGACAAGAACAATCCAGCAGCCATGCCCTGGTCTCTGGAGGTATTTATGCAGCCAGCCCCAACAAGCATCAGTTGCCTTAATTAGTGCTTAACAGGAACAGAAACAGCGTAGACAGGAAAACCTGGAGCAAGGGTCGATGGACCGGATCATGAACCGGAATACGGACTTCAGGGACCGGACCATGACAGCTTGGTTTAAAGAAGTCATATTTGTTGTGTTGTGCTCTGAGCCGAGAATCTTCTAATCTTTCTCAGACTGTCTTGAGATTTTGGAGATGTTCTATGTATCCTTACCAGTAACAATAATGTCATCCATTTAACACTGAGTGCCTTGGCAGCCTTGCAGCACCTGGTCCATAGTTCTCTACCAGATTGCAGGTGCAGAAGCTACGCTAAAAGTAAGCCTAATATAACAAAAAGCCCTTTGTGAATGTTTATGGTGAGATCAGAATCAGAATCAGGTTTATTATCACCGGCATGTGAAGTAAAATTTGTTAACTTAGCAGCAGCAGTTCAATGCAATACATAATCTAGCAGAGAGAGAGAAAAAATAAATAAAATAAAACATAATAAAAAATAAACAAGTAAATCAATTACATATATTGAATAGATTCAAAACAATGTGCAAAAACAGAAATACTGTATTTTAAAGAAAGTGAGGTACTGTGCAAAGCTTCAATGTCCATCTAGAAATTGGATGGCAGAGGGGAAGAAGCTACCCCACATTATACTCTTCTTCCAACTCCATCTGTAGATAGGCCTCAGCTAAGTCCACTTTGCTGAAATGTTTCCCTGCAGAAAGATATGCAAAGATAGTCTCTACCCTGGGCAAAGAGTATTGATCGATTTTCAGTACTGGGTTGATGGTTACCTTAAAATCACCACAAATCCTGACAGATCCATTCTTCTTGGCTGCTGGGACAAATGGTGTTGTCCATAGGCTCCACGCAACCTTGTAAAGGTTTCCATGCAAACTATGTAGCTCACTGGCTACTTTATCACGGATGGTATAAGGAACGGGACAGACTTTGTATAAGTTCTCTGTGGCATTTTCATATAGTATTATTTTACTCTTGATACGTTTGAGTTTTCCAGTGCCATCCTTGAACACTGCAGTAGCATCGTGCAATACACTCTTAATTCATTTTCTGTTGACTCTGTTGCTGGGGATGTGGCACCCAAATGATGGGAGGATCTCCAATTAAGTTGCAGTTGTTTCAACCAATCAGGTCCCCATATTGCTGGCTCTTCTGGTTTCACCACATACAAGTCCAAGTGGCTTGTTGGTTGTTGTATTTCACTGTTATGAATGTCATTCCCACAGGAGTTATCTTTTCTCCAATGTAAGTTCTTAGTTGGATATTTGCAGACTTCAGTTCAGCATCTTTGAAAAGCCATTCAAATTCATTTTGTGGAATGACTGAAACAGCTGAACTATTGTCCAGCAACACACATAAAAATTGCTGGTGTTACGTAACCGGCAGCAATGAATATCAGTCGAGTCAGGTTACATAAAAACAACCAAACATTTATTAAACACGGATAAACAATAAAAAAAAGAAAACCTTAACCGGAAATTAACCGCTATGTGGACATTCTACAAACCGCCACTCAGTACTGGTTCTTAAAGCGATAAATGCAAAAACAGTTCTTAAAGCGGTAAAGTCAAATACAGTTCTTAAAATGGTGAATTCGAAAGTCCAACAGATTTATACATTCAATTGGGAGAGACTTCTCTGGAGAAGGATTTCTTCATAGATGTGACTTTTCTGTTGGTTCTGTCCAAAGGATTCATGATGAAGGAAATAAACAGCTTAAAACAACTGACCTTTATTTCTAGACAGCAAACCTTGCATGAACTTCCTTTCTCTTTTGGCAGGAGTTATCTTCGATGCAGGTCACTACTTTGACGAAGGCTCAATAAGGTCGATCCTTTATTAAGCTGCCGAACATTAATCCTTCATATCCTGTACTTCGATAAAGTCTTCACTCTCCAATACTACTGAAAAGGTACATCAACAAATCTGGCAGAAATGGGTAAACTGCCAGTCCAGCATTATTGTACCTTACAATAGAACGTAAAACTCCGTTTTAAAAATAAAACTGCGTCATAAAGCAAATACGCAACGGAACGGGGACTCTGACTAATGTTCTAGCTGGAAAACTAACTGTGTCACCAGCAGTCTTCCCTTTTATACCCGTGGTGAACATGTCATCACGTGACCTCACATCGGCGGGAAAATTACATTAGGTGACCTCCAAAGGACCATTACATCATTCTCACAAGAAAGTCACAAGATCTCCTTGAGGTATGTAACACTGGTGTACGCAGCAGGCCAGGCAGCATCTATAGGAAGAGGTACAGCTGACGTTTCGGGCCGAGACCCTTTGTCAGGACTAACTGAAAGAACAGATAGTGAAATCGCTTGCTATCTCTTCTTTCAGTTAGTCCTGACGAAGGGTCTCGGCCCGAAATATCGACTGTACCTCTTCCTATAGATGCTGCCTGGCCTGCTGCGTTCACCAGCAATTTTTATGTGTGTTGCTTGAAATTCCAGCACCTGCAGATTTCCTCGTGTTTGAACTATTGTCCAGTTCTATTTTAATTAATCTGTTGTTCATTTCTGGTGTAAGCCATATTGCTTGTTTGCTGTTAGTTTCCACATTGTAAATCTCAAGGACAGCCAGTTGTGTGTCACTCTCTTCATTATTAGATTTTTCATCAACAGCATGTCGATTAGTGCTCTTTTTGAAACTGCAACTTGACTTTTTAGCTTTTACTTCTCCTTGTGCTGTCTATTTATTTTTGTCTGCCCATAATTCTCTTCGTATGTATCCTACTTTGTTATATTTTTTGCAAGTTTCACCTTTAACCCTGCATTGGTCTGGTGTAAGTAAGCCCCTGTCAGAACGTTAACACAATTTGTTCAGCTAGGCCGGTTTCTGCTGAGACATTGCAACTTGGTTCCTGCTCACCTTCATTCCTGACTACACTTGCGTCTCTGTCTGATGTTTCCATAAGACCATAAGATATTGGAGCAAAAGTAGGCCATTTGGCCCATCGAGTCTGCTCCGCCATTCAATCGTGGCTGATCCACTTCATCCAGTCATCCCCACTCCCCTTCTTTCACTCCATACCCTTTGATGCCCTGGCTAATCAAGAACCTATCTATCTCTGCCTTAAATACACCCAATGACTTGGCCTCCACAGCTGCTTGTGGCAACAAATTCCACAGATTTACCACCCTCTGACTGAAGTAGTTTCTCTGCATCTCAGTTCTAAAAGGACGTCCTTCAATCCTGAAGTCGTGCCCTCTTGTCCTAGAATGCCCTACCATGGGAAATAACGTTCCCATATCTAAACTGTTCAGGCCTTTTAACATTTGGAATGTTTCTATGAGATCCCCCCTCATTCTCCTGAACTCCAGGGAATACAGCCCAAGAATTGCCAGACGTTCCTCATACGGTAACCCTCTCATTCCTGGAATCATTCTCGTGAATCTTCTCTGAACCTTCTCCAATGTCAGTATACCCTTTCTAGAATAAGGAGCCCAAAGCTGCACACAATACTCCAAGTGTGGTTTCACGAGTGCCTTATCGACCCTCAACATCACATCCTGGCTCTTATATTCTGTACCTCTAGAAATGAATGCCAACATTGCATTTGCCTTCTTCACAGCTGACTCAACCTATCCTACACAAGGACTCCCAAGTCTCTTTGTGTCTCTGCACTTTGAATTCTCTGCCCATCTAAATAATGTTCTGCCAGTTTATTTCTTCCACCAAAGTGCCTGACCATACACTTTCCAACATTGTATTTCATTTGCCACTTCTTTGTCCATTCCCCTAAACTATCCACTGGTAACTGGCAGGCAGCCAGAATAGGATCACTTTATTCCCACTCTCTGTTTTCTGCCCACCAGCCAATGCTCCACCCACGCTAGTAACTTCCCTGTATTTCCATGGGCTCTTATCTTGCTAAGCAGTCTCATGTGCGGCACCTTGTCAAAGGCCTTCTGAAAATCCAAGTACACCATGTCTACTACATCTCCTTTGTCTACCCTGCTTGTAATTTCCTCAAAGAATTACAGTAGGTTTGTTAGGCAGGATCTTCCTTTCAGGAAACCATGCTGGCTTTGGCCTGTCTTGTCATGTGCCTCCAGGTACACCGTAATCTCATCCCTAACAATTGATTCTAACAACTTCTCAACCACTGATGTCAGGCTAATAGGTCTATAGTTTCCTTTCTGCTGCCTCCCACCCTTCTTAAATAGCGGAGTAACATTTGCAATTTTCCAGTCATCCGGTACAATGCCAGAATCTATCGATTCTTGAAAGATCATCATTAACGCCTCCGCAATCTCTCCATCTACTTCCTTAAGAACCCGAGGGTGCATTCCATCAAGGTCCAGGAGATTTATCCGCCCTCAGACCATTAAGCTTCCTGAGCACCTTCTCAGTCATAATTTTCACTGCACAAACCTCACTTCCCCGACACGCTTCTATGTCTGCTATACTGCAGACATCCTCCATGGTGAAGACATATGCATGCAGTTCCTCTGCCATCTCTGCATCCCTCATTACGATATCTCCAGCGTCCTTTTGTATTGGTCCTATTTCAACTGCTCTTTTAGGTGTAAGTTGTGCTTATGTTAGGAACCATTTTGAATGCTTTCTTGCAAAATTCGGGTTAACTAAATGATCTCCCTTTAAGCCCATCACTGAACTGACAATGCTCGGACAATCTCTTGTCAGCCACGTAAGCTGGAATGGACTCTCCTTCCTCTTGATTCCCCTTATGAAACTTAAAGCATTCTGCAATCAACGATGGTTTTGCTTATAAATGTTCCTGTACTCCTTTCATGATATCAGCAAAGGCTAGTTTGATTAGAACAATTAAATTTCTAAGCAAACTGTATGCTCTTCCACCTTTTGTACTCAGCAAAACTGGCTGTTCCATTTTCTTTAAAGTGTTGTCAATTCATTCAGTATACAGTATCCAGTTATCTCTTGTGCAATTGAACACATCTACCTGGACATAGGTGAGGTGTCAGGCAACTGGAAGGCAGCAAATAGAGTATTCTTCCGTATTCCAGATGGACAACATTGAGGATGAACTAGGTAATTATAGGCCTGTGAATCTAAGATAAGTGGGAGAAACTTTTGCAAAATTAAATGAGTGTGTAGTCCACTCTGATGTACCTCAGTAAGACTTGATAAGATCTCTGTGGAAGGTTGGTCCTTAGGATTAGAACTTATGGATCTGGGCAAATGGTAAAGTGGATCCAAAATTGGCTTGGTAGTAGGAGATAGAAGGTGATTGTTTTTGTGATTGGAAACCAATGACTAGTGATGTGCTGTATAGCAGGTGTAGAGACCCTTACTATATGTTGCATATATTACTGATTTGGATGTGAGACTTCAAAAAGGGTAAGACAAGAGAACACACACCAATCCTTATAGAGAGATCAGAAGTGGAAAGGGTGAGCAATTTCATGTTTCTGGGTGTTAACAGCTCTGAGGATCTATCCTAGGCTCAACATATTGATGCAGTTACAAAGAAATCACGACACTGGCTGTATTTCATTAGGAATTTGAGGAGATTTGGTATATAACCAAAGACAATCGCAAATTTCTACAGATGTACCATGGAGAGGGATTCTAACTGGCTCTCCATCTGGTATGGGAGTGGGTGGGGGTGAGGCACAGGATGGAAAGAATCTGCAGAAAGTTGTAACCTCCGTCAGCTCCATCATGGGCACTGGCCTCCCCAACATCTAGGACATCTTCAAGGAACAATGCTGCAAAAAGGTGGCATCTATGATTAATGACCCCCATCACCAAGGACATGCCCTGTCATGGTCTGGTCTGTGAAGTCCGTATTCCGATTCACAGTCCGGTCCATAGTTCCTTATTCCAGGGTTTCTGGTTTTCCCCAGTTTCTGTTGTAGGCACATGATTCTCGTTTTGGGGCTAAGACGTAAATACCTCTGCAAACCAGGGATTCCCTGCTGGACTGTTCTGTTCCCCTCCTTGTCTTTTCCCCCTTGCCTAACTCTCTGCCTGGATTTATTGCCGGAGCAAGACTGGGGCCTTGTTATGTCAAGAAAAGGAATTGTCTTTCGTTGTGTGGAATTGTCTGTCTGTGTCCACGCTTTCGCTAGGTAAGTCCGGCCGTTTGCCGCTACCTACTGTTGGGAACTGTCTCTGTGTCCTCGCCTTCACTAGGTGTGTCCGGCCGTTTGCCGCTACCTTGGGTTGGGATCTGTCTCTTCATGTTCAGCGTTCTGAGTATGAGTCCCGGCCCTGCTTCCTGTTCCGAAGTAGGGGTCCCAGCTCTGTGTTATGTGTATGAGTCCTGGCCCTATGACCTGTTCCCAACGAGGGGTCCCGGCTCTGTGTTCTGTGCTCCTGTCTCTTCTAGTCCAAGGTTTCGTGCTCCCGTCTCTTCTAGTCCAAGGCTCCGTGCTCCTGAAGGCCCTTATCCAGTCCGTGCCTAGTCCAGTCCTGTCCGAGTCCTGTCCATGTGCCTTTATCTGCCCTTGTGTCTCGCCCTACTCAGGAGTTCCACACCCAAGCCATGTCCAGTCCTGTAGCCTCGTCTTGTCCTTGCCTAGTTCTGGAGTCCGAGCCGAGTCAAGTCCCAGCTTCTGGGTCCTTGGCCAGTCTCTGTCTCGGAGTCCATACCCAAGCCTCTAAGTACCCTAGACCCAAGACCCCAGCCTGCTGCCTCAGGACCCAAGACCTCAGCCCGCAGCCTCAAGACCCCAAGCCTGTCTCCAAGCCTCAAGCCCCCAACCCTGTCTCCAAGCCTCTAGCCTCAAGACCCCAAAGCCTGTCTCCAAGCCTCAAGCCTCAAGACCCCTGCCTCCAGTCCTGCAATCATGTCATGTCCTTGCCTGGATCTGGGGCCCAAGCCAGAGGCAAGACCCAGGTTCTGGGTCCTTGTCCAGTCTCTAGATCGGGGTTCAAACCCAGGCTCCTAGTTCATAGTTCCTTGTCCGGTTTCCCTGTTTCTTGTCCATGTCCTAGCCCAGGTCCTGCATTCTTGTTCTGTTCCTAGTACTTCAGTGTCTGTGTCTTGCATTTGGGTCCGTTTCCAGCGCCCCCTTTGTGACATGCCCCTTCTCATTGCTACCCTCAGGAATGAGGTGTAGAATCCTGAATGCATACACATTTGCCAGTGACATTAAATCTAATTCTGATTCTGTATATTGGAGATATAATGCAGAAGATGAGAATTGATGGTGTTCTTCATGGTGAGAGAGTTATCTTACACCACAGGATGATACTGATTCATTGGTAAGAAAGGTAGAGCAATGGAAGAAGGAATTTAAACCTGATAATTGTGAGATGACGTAATTTAGGGGAATTAACAAGAATATAACCCTTCCAGTGGTATCATGGCCTCTGCACGATTTCAAGGCGAGTGGTCTTGGGTTTTAATTCAGACAGCTCCTTTCCATACGTGCAGGGTTGAGAGTTGACCTAGCAACTCGGCTTCATAAGAAAACAGACAGACATGCTAAAGCAATGGCAAGGGTACTGCCCGATGCGCCACAAAGCGGGGAAAGGAACAACAAGAGTAGGACCTACACAATCAATAGTAGGTTTCTAGGAAGTATTGAGGAACAGAGAAACTTTAATGTACATGTGTGAAGATCCCTGAACTTATCAGCACAGACAGATAAGATGGTGAAGTAAGTATATGTAATGCTTGCCTTTATCAGATAGAGTTTGGAGAGGAAATGAGGAGGAACTATTTTCATCTTCCTAGAGAGTGGTTGGAATCTGAAATGCACTGCCAGAGGGGTGGTGGAGGCGAAGACCCTTTCTTTTAAGAATATCTAGACTAGAACTTGAATTGCCAAGGTATATAAGGTTATGGAATCAGTATAGATAAGCATCGTCGGCTGAAAGCCCTGTTTCTGTACTGTGTGGCTATGACACTATGACTGTGAACAACAATAACAACAATGGGTTGGACCTTAGCTTCCAAATGTGCAGAAATGCATATGTTGTCTTTGTACAGTAACTCTGACTATCAGCTGTAATTCAATGCAGTGTTATTTAAATCATGCTAGATGACACTTCTAAAAGGGTATTAGTAATGCCGCTGGCTGGTTAGCAGCTTTGAGAAATGAATTTATCACAATGGTTAGCAGCTTTAAGTAACACATTTATCACAATTCATCTGAAATTTATTTCAGTATACAGCTGCAAAGTTGGAACTAGGTTTGGTGATGGAATTCAGGATTGAGATGAAAAGAAAATTGTTTACTAGAGGGTCACCAGGAATTGTTTATAGGACAGAAATCAATAAATTTTTGGATATGAGGAAAATGAGGGATATTGCTTTGGTTAAAAAAGTAATGAGACTAGCCGTTATCTTGTTGAATGACTGACAGATACAAGGGGACGAATAACCGAGTCTTAGGCAACACACAAAATGCTGGAGGAACTCAGTAGGTCAGGCAGCATCTATGGAGAGGAAAAAGAGCTGATGTTTTGGGCCGTGATCCTTCACCAGGGCACTAATTCTGCTAGTTCTAGTCCTACTTCTACATCTTGCTTCTTATTCCTGAAGTTTATAAAATCACATCTTTTCCATTTAGTTACAGTAGAGTATTCATATTATATAGTAATGCTCCTGATATACAATAGCAAATTTAGATTTTAATTGTTATAGTATTATTGTTGACAAGGTGTATAGTCAATAATGTCAATCTTTTTAAGAGACAGGACTGTAAGAAGCAGGCTGATTTTCACATCATTATTGTAAACATTAATGGCAAATTTTGAGCTAATTGCTTAATGTACAGTATGTTGCTGAGAGCAAGCTGGATTTGTCTGGTGCATTTCAGCTAATGTGAATTATGTACTCAAATTACGAGTTATTTTTTCTACATTTGATTTTTAATTAAATAGGGACCATTCACGCATATTAGATTTCTTACATACTGAGCACATAAAACTCCAGAGTTTTTATTTCAGTGATTCTTACATAATTTGGGAATGTATTGGTGCTTTTAATGTTCCTTCTTATTCATTACCTTCGCTAACATGGACTCCAAACTATTTATGCATTCTGGATGTCGATACATTTTGGTTTAAGGCTTCCATTAATATAAGATGTCCATTTCAGCATTCACTCTTTATCCCTTCATAAATTGCCCTCCTTTCCCCAAATGGAGACTCTTGTGGCATAGAATTTGTTACTCTCACAAATTAATTATGAGGTAGTGAAGTAGTCTGAAATATAAAAAAAACAGCAAATGTCAGAAACTCTCAGCAGGGCAGACAGCTTCTGTAGTTAGAAAAAAGAGTTACATTTCAAATCTACATGCCTACATTTAATGGTATTACAATTTCAAAATCTCCCACCATCAACATCTTTGGAGTCACCATAAACCAGGGCCTCAACGGTATTGGTTACTATGGGTACAAGAGCTGGTCAGAGGTTGAGTATCCTATGGGGAGTGACTCACTTCCTAACATCCCAAAGCATTTTCATCCTCTATAAAGTTAGCAATGTACTGGAATATTCTTCACTTACATATGCAGTTGCAGCAGCATCAAGGACTGTGCAGTCAATTTGATTGATACCAATATCCATTGTGCCAAACATTACCTTTACCTGTCACTGGTGTATGGTGATTTCAGGGTGCACTATTAATTGTATATACTGACTTTGGTCTATTCCAAAAGCAGTTCTCAATCCTATGTCTCCTAAAACAGAGAAGGACAAGGATTATCTTTATTGATTTATTATTGTCAAACCTATTGTGACATGAAAAAATTTGTTTGCATGCCATCCAGAAAGATCATTTCGCATGTAAGTGCATAGGTAATAAAGAGAAAAACGGAATGCAGAATATAGTGTAGCAGAGACAGAAATTACTGTGGAGGTAGACAAATAAAGTGCAAGAATCACAGCAAAGTAGATTGAGAAAGAGGCACATGGGAACTTCCAAATTACATGCCATCTTGACCCGAAAATATTTCAACGGTCCATCATTTCATTGGGTGCAAATCCTGGAAGTCTTGCCCCAACAGCATCATAGGAGTACTTTCGTCAGGAGAAATATAGTGAAGCAAAAGGTAGCTGGTCAACATGTTCGCAAGGCCTATTTACAGATGAGCCATAAACGCTGACCATGCTAGCAAACCCCGGACACTGAATGGTAAAACATAGCAGTTTTCCTTCTAGGCACTGGAGAAAAACCATCAATGTGTGTCCGCAAGGTCCACTAAATTCACTGCCGGGATTGGTGAACCTACAGTTGAGTGTATTTCTTGTCCTCGAGTCATTATATTTACTTTTTGTACATACGTAAGTTATGTGCAATTCACCTTAATTCAATTTTGGTAACTTATCTTTCTCCTTGTACTGTTGCTTGCTGCAAAAAGCCAACATTTATGGCATTTATACCCTGCATATGCATGCCAATGAGAAAAATAAATCTGAACTTGAGCTTGACGGTCTCTTCCTAGGTTTACATTGAGATTCTGTTCCTGCTGGATAACTTTGTAGGGTGGGTCACTCTGCCGCAATGCCTGACTTACTCTAAGTTCCTTCACAACCATTAATTTCCAGAAGAAGAGAGAAAATGTTTCAAGGACCTTTTAAAAATACCCTTAAGAATGTGTCATGTCCTCCTAGACTCATGAGAATAACTGACCAAAGACCATGGCATGGATGGTTTTGCAATGAGATTACTTGGAAGCTTAGTACAAATAGCAGTAGAAGCCCATCAACGTTGAAGCTTTAGAGAGGATTCAAAGGAGATTATCAGGATGCTGTCTAGATTACACAACATCTCTTATGAGGATAGGTTGAGTGAGCTAGGGCTTTTCTCTTTTGAGTCAAGGAGGATGAAAGGTGACTTGATAGAAGAATACAAGATGATAAGAGGCATAGATAGAGTGAACAACCAGAGACACTTTCCCAGCTTGGAAATGGCTGCTGTACCTGTTGATATCAGGAAGAAGGTACAGGAGCCTCAGGACTCACACAATCAGTTTCAGGCTATTACCCCTCAACCATCAAGCTCTTGAACCAGAAGGGATAATTTCATTCATCTTCACTTGCCCCATCATTGAAGTATTTCCTCAACCTATGGATTCACTCTCAAGGACTCTTCACCTCATGTTCTCTATACTTATTACTTATTCATTTGTTATTATTATTTATTCCTTTTTGTGTTTGCACAGTTTGTTCTCTTTTAAACACTGGTTGAATGCCCAAGTTCTGTGGTCTTTTATTGATGCTGGTATGGTTATTAGTCTATGGATTTATTGAGTATACCCAAAAGAGAATGAATCTGAGGATTGTATATGGTGATAGATATGTACTTTGATAATATATTTACTTTGAACTTTGAACTAATATGGAAGGACATAGCTTTAACTTGCTTAGAGGAAAGTTTTGGGGGGGGATGTCAGAGGTAGATATTTTACGCAGAGAACGGTAGATGCATGGAATGCACTACCAGGGGTGGTGATACAAGCAGATAAATTAGTAACATTCAAGAGATTCTCAGGCACGTGGATGAAAGAAAAATGAAAAGCTATGTGGGAGGGAAGGGTTAGATTGATGTAGAATATGTTAAAGAATCTGAGCAACATCATGGTCCGAAAGGCCTGTACTGTGATATACTGTATGTAACCCACCCACCTGTTTAACAAATATCTGCCACCTCTTCCTATTGCTATTTCTTCAAAGGATATAGTCACTCCAAAAGGCCAGAAACCATAAGATGCGCAGGACTGTAGTAGAAGTGCTAGTTGTCGGAGGAATTACTGTAGATGAGAACATTTCCCTGAATGTATGTGTTCCTTCCAGTAATTTAAATGTGCACTCAATTTGACTGGCATTCAAAGTATTATTGCACTTTACTTTTAATCCTTGTATACGGTAATGAGTTTTGGTTAATATGCTTTATTTTTATATCAGTTGAACCACTAGAGGTCCTCACACCCTATTTCATGCCAAATCAGTCTTGTTGGCCACACCATGCTCATTTTCAGCCAATCATCCATCAAGCAGGTCATTGACAATTTAGTGTAGAGCTATTTCTATGTTACAGATCTTAAGTGGTTCAGGTTACTGTGAGGTACAGAGGCCTTCTGAAATCAGTAGCGTCTTTCTCACATAAAAGGCCACTGCAAGTCAGCACATAATTTTAGTTGAGGGGTCAAAAACCAGGAAGCATAGGTTTAAAGTGCTTCTATAGATGCACAATGGAGAGTATCCTAACTAGTTGTACTATACGCTGGTATGGAAACACCAGCGCCAGGAACGGAAATGTCTACAGAAAGGGGTAGGTACAGCACAGTCCGTCACAGGCAAAGCCCTCCCCGCAGATGAGCACATTTACATGGAGTACTGCCACAAGAAACTAGCATCCGTCATTGATGACCCCCGCTATCTAGGCCACGCTCTATTCTTTTACTACTGTTGGCAGGAGGAACAGAAGCCTTAGGCCCCTCATCTTCAGGTTCAGGAATAGTTATTACTCTGTAGTCATCAGGCACCTGAACTGAAATGGATAACGTCACAAACCTCAAGTCAACCTACAGACTCACTTTCAAAGACTTTTACAACACATTTTCTCAGTGTTATATCTTTTATTTGCACGATTTGTCTTCTTTTGTACATTGGTTGTTTGTCGGTCTTTGCTTTATGCATTATTTTTCATAAATTAGACCATAAGACCAAAAGACATAGGAGCAGAATTAGGCCATCTGGCCCATCGAGTCTGCTCCAACATTCAATCATGGCTTATTCATTTTTTTCTCTCCTCCTCAACCACATTTCCCAGCCTTCTCCCTGTAACCTTTGATGCCATGTCCAATCAAGAATCTCTGCCTTAAATACACCCAACGACCTGGCCTCCACAGCTGCATGTGGCAAAAAATTCCACAAATTCACCACCCTTTGGCTAAAGAAATTTCTTCGCATCTCTGTTTTGAAAGGGCACCCCTCTATCCTGAGGCTGCGCCCTCTTGTCCTAGACTCTCCCACCATGCGAAACATCCTTTCCACATCTACTCTGTCCAGGCCTTTCAACATTTGAAAGGTTTCAATGAGATCCCCCTTCATCCTTCTGAATTCCAGTGAGTACAGACCCAGAGCCATCAAACATTCCTCGTATGATAACCCTTTCATTCCTGGAATCATCCTTGTGAACCTCCTCTGGACCATCTCCAATGCCAGCACATCTTTTCTAAGATGAGGGGCCCAAAACTGTTCACAATACTGAAAGTGAGGCCTCGCCAGTGCCTTATAAAGCCTCAGCATCACATCCTTGCTCTTGTATTCTAGACCTCTTGAAATGAATGCAAACATGGCATTTGCCTTCTTCACCACGGATTCAACCTGGAAGTTAACCTTCAGGATGTTCTACGCAAGGACTGCTAAGTCCCTCTGCATCTCAGATTCTTGGATTTTTTCCCAGTTTAGAAAATAGTCTGCACATTTATTTCTACTGCCAAATTCTGTCGTCTTTCTTTATTTTCCTGTAAATGTCTGCAAGAAAATGAATCTCAATGTAGCATATGGAAGTGTATATGTACTTTGATAATTAATTTTAATTGAGTTTGAAGAATTGGTAGAAAAGTTAGAGGGGAGTTGAGGAAAAAATATTTAGAAGTTCCTGGAAGTGCTGAGGGCCAATTCCCGTAAGACTGAAGAACATGTGATAGAAGGCGGAATTAGGTTGGGGAGACCATTTTTTGGAAGGCAAGAGCATGATCAACAGAATGTCCTCTGCTTGTGTCAGATTTTTTTCTGTAATTGTGAGTCCCCTTTGGCCAGATGTGAGTTTCTTCTGAATGGTACGACACTGATGCCATGTGCATGCGATGCTGCTGCAAGCAAAGTTTTCATTGCACCTGTACATGCATGCATCTGACAATAAACTTGCCTTGACTTTTTGATGTTGATGCATTGATATCCTTGGGACTCTATGCTGAGATCCCTGATCTTGGAAGATGTTTCTATTTTCACTTTTAACCTATATCAGATAATTTCTTACTTTTCTTTGCTCCCTTCTTTACTCATCCATGGCTCACCACCTTTGGTTTTGCATCACCATCCCATGTGTCATTACTTTTGTCCATCCCACCATATACTTTCCCTCTAAGCTTTCCCCAATTCCAGTGTAAGGACATTCGTCTACATAATTCTTTCCCCCTTTTGTTTTATCTCCACAGATACCATCAGTTAATCTGTACAGACCTAACAATTTCTCTGTGCATTAAATCACCACAATAATTTGGTCATGTTATTTTAAGAGAGGGAGGTTTGCAAGGATGGACTGGGTGATGAATGGGACAAATCAAAGCTCTCTCCAAGAACCAACACAAGCCCCATGAGCCAGATAGGTTCTCTCGTTGCTATTATCCCATCTCATTAGAACATAAGAAATGAACCTAGTGGTAGGCCTCTCAACCCCTCAAACCTGTGCCACCATTCAATATCATGATCCATTTGCCCCAGGTATCTCCTCTTCTGTGCCAATTCTCTATATGGCCCTCAAGCCTCCAACCCATCAAAAGTATATCTACATCCTCTTTATATCATGCCCTCCAGGAAGCCCCCATGACCTTCAATCAGAGAGGTTCAGAGATGCAACACCCTCTGCAAGAAGTTCCCACGAATGACTTACCCCCTTTACCTTTGTAACAACGTCCCCTCTTTCGAGGTTCTCCTGCACTTGTACAAACACCTCCACGTCATGTAACCTTTACATCACACATCTCTTTCAAACACCCAGCAATATGTTTCAATAGCTGCTGCTAGCGAATAAGGACAAAGCAAAGTAGACGCTATCAGCATTTGGTATGTTTCCTGTAACATTGAGGAAGGGACTAGCGTTTCAACTCGATCGTGAGAAGATAAAACACGTGAAACGACTCCTGACCTGCGCTCAATGGCGCGAAGAAAGTTTCTCTAAAACTGCTTTGAACCTAACAATTTTATCATTCAGGAAGTCAGCGAGTCGCATTGAACACACCAACCCAGACCGCCCTACACTCACTGTCTACCAGAGACGCGACCAAGAGAGAGGAAGAGAGATCCCCTTATTATTCAGTCTCCTCCCTGGAACCATGCGATTGTCCGTCTACCACGGGGGCATCAGCCTCACAGAGACCGAAGATCTGCTGGCATCGATGGGGAAAGACGGCAGTTACCTGATCCGAGATAGCGAGACCATACCGGGAGTCTATTGTCTGTGTGTGTTGTAAGTACGGAAAAATGGGGTTTACAGAGAGGTTGAATAAAGATTATAAATTAAAGCAGTAGAAGTCAGAAATTAGAGCGAATCACATGAGTAGAAACGTGCAATTTCATTGTATTGAGTTTTGACCGTGCTCGCGCCGGGGGGAATGCACGGATCTTTGAGCAGAGAACTTCATTCCAGATATAATAAAACGGGCGAATCATAAACTATATTTGGTAGTAAAGGAGTGCGGTGAACGGTTGTTCCTGGTTGCTTTACGCCCTGAGGTACACAGCTCAAGAGGAACAACGATCGCCGCCATATGCCAGGCATTAATTCCCTGGTATTACGCTGTGTGGGTAGCAGAGATCCAATTAATACCTTTTATCATCTAAGTAGCATAGTTCTGCTGCATTGCAGATGTTTGAAAATCAAAGTTCAATCGAAGGACAACTCAACCATTAAAGAGGAGGAATTGTTTTGTCCAGGTCCAGTAAAAAGCCGGAGTAATGCGCCGATTATACTAAATAAGACAAAATTTCTGGAGCGCACCTTTAGCCACTCGGGAGAGCTCAGGTTCAAGTTCAAGTTTATTTCATGGTCATGCATAACTAATGTACAAGTACCATGAGAATTAGCCTTTTGCAGCAACAAACAGGAATCATTACAAACGTAAATTAACATAAACTTGAATTCACCTATTTACATAATTGCTCAAATCTGCTGCTCGGTTCTCTGTAACTACAGGAAATGCCGCAAATACCAGTGGAACTCAGCATTTGTGGAAAAAGAATGAAGAGTCGACGTTTCGGTCCGAGATCTTAATCAGTTCTGCCTCTTTATCGACTCTTTGTTCCTTTCTATGGATGCTGACCGACCTGCTGATTTCCTCCAGCATTTTGTGTGTGTTGCTCAGTTCTCTGGACTGATGGAGATTTTACGGTACCTAATACCTACCGACTATCGCTAAGCAAGTCTGTACCTGGGACAAAGGCAAGCCACAGACCCAAGGAATAAAACAGCCTAAGTATGTTTCTTCACTATAATTTTACGCATTTACAAAAGCCTAATAGTTTAAACAAAACGTAAATACCATAGTGATGGCAAAGTCGAAACCTAAGTTTTTGAAACATTAACGAAATTGAATAAAGGTATTACGAATGTTTTCTGAAACACTGTTTTGACATATAATTTCTATCGCAAATATTCAACACGTTTATTTTTTTAGCGTAAACGATTCAAAGCGTTAACTTTGCGTTCATCGTGAGGTTGTAACCCACGCTCAAACAGCTTTATGTCTCGTTGTCGGGGCTCTGACTGCACTAATTACAATCTACGGCTCAAAATAAACGCGCTACCAACAATAACCGATATTTAGTGATGAGGACTCTCGGCTCGAAACGACGACTCTTTATTCCTCTGACGGACCTGCTGAGTTCCTCCAGCATTTTGAGTGTGATACTTGCGATATTTAACTTCTCGCCTTCGGGACACACAGTGGCCAGTAAGAATAGAGAACCCAAAGAAAATAAAATACGGAATGAAAATAAGAAAATTACATCTTCATCACTCGCATCCTAGTTTAACAAATGGAGATGGGTGATGTAATTTAAAACTAATCCCGCTGTCATCTTTCGAGGTAATGAAAACACAACTACAGACGGCGTCTAAAAATGTTTATGCAGCTTGCTAAATACTGTATATCCAGTTTTTTCCCTTCTTTCCCAGTTGGGAAGTAGTAGGATTCCACTAAAATATTCCACCAGTTATATTACCGCCTGCCAATGAAATTCTCTTCGGCTTGTCCTTTCATAGTCTGGCTCCCATTCTTTGGGGTTTGCTGGAAGATTTTGATCTAAAAATTTGGAAACGCACATATATTTAAATTTGCATCCGTGTGCATGTGTGCTTCTGTGCTTAGAGGAGGTTTGGAGTAGATTCCAATTTTCACAATGTATAAGATCAAACAAAACAAAATTGGTGGAAATAAAACAAAAGAAGAAGGGGAATACTCAGATCAGGTAGTGGAAGAAGAAGAAGCGGAGTTAATGTTTCATATCGAAGGATTAAAGGAGAGATGAAAACGTTTTGAGTGTGTGGGGTTGGCGGGGGGGGGGGATGTGTCGGGATTTACTGGCTTGGCATGTTAGCGGAGGTAGAAAGAGTTCAACACATTAAATAATGCTTTATTTAACGTGCACTCGAAGAGCCATGACCCATAGGTAGTATTCGGCTGCATAACTTTGATTTTGAACTGGCACAGAAACGATGGGTGAATAGCATCTTGTGTGGTGAATGTTTTACGATTCTAGCAATGAATTCATACAACAGGAAGACACTACACAAACCAATGGGCACCCATTCGTACTAATCCAGCTTCCGACACCTGACCCACAGTCTTCCCTAAGACATAGGAGCAGAATTTGTCCCTTCGGCCCATCGAGTCTGCTTCGTGCCTTGGCGATTCAGCCGCTAGTCTAGGCACTTATTCGCAAATCTATATATGTAACTGGAAAATCTTAATAAAAAAACACAAGAACCCTTTAAGAAGTTAATAACAGTATTAGATGGCTCCAAGGATACAGGTTGACAAACTGAATTGACTACGGCCTTTCTCTCCCATCTCAGGCACCGCAATTTAATTCTCTATGTTAGTGCCAAAAGTTGTGTATCTCAGCAAGTTCTTTCTTGCACTACCCCCGTCACACACTCCACCATCAGATTTACTGTTGAGTTATCATTTCATCTAATGCACTACGCCAAGAATTGGAGGCAGTTGGGATGTCAAGGAAGGTTCCAGGTATCTGAATTTTGTTTTCTCTGTCGGAGAGGGAGAACTAGAGCAATAGTAAAACGGCGATTTCTTTAGGTGGAACATTTTACCCTTTGAGATACTAAAGGTGTATGCGAGAACCTAGTTCATCTGCTAAACAAAAATCTAATACAGGAAGGGATCTTCATGCTTTTGCATCTTTGCGGGAGCTGAGACCTGGACCGCAGAACTTGTCGGAGCAGTAGTTCACAAGCGGTAAAACACGGTCTTATTATTAAACATTTTATTTGGGGTATTGAGGTTGGCGACGGACTGGAGGTGTAGGTGCGAATAAGGAGCATAATCGCTCTTGTAGCTTATTGATTTCAATTGACCACACTCTTGAGAGCAGCTCTGTGGACGGTTAGCACCTTCCCCGAGAACCACGTACCTGTACACCGTATTCCCTGTACAGAAATCACTGTCCACAACTCTCCTTGTTCACCACCCTCTCTGTGTATTACCTTCCCTGTGCACCACTCTCGCCTGCCGCTACTCTCGCCTGTGCACCACTCTCCCTGCGCGCCATTTTCTCTGAGTGCCACTCTCCCTGTGCACCACTCTCCCTGCGCACCACTCTCCCTGCGCGCCATTTTCTCTGAGTGCCACTCTCCCTGTGCACCACTCTCGCCTGTGCACCACTCTCCCTGTGCACCACTCTCGCCTGTGCACCACTCTCCCTGCGCGCCATTTTCTGAGTACCACTTTCGCCTGTGCGCCACTTTCGCCTGTGCAACACTCGCCCTGTGCACCACCCTCCCTGTGCGCCACTCTCGCTTGTCACCACTCTCACCTGTGCACCACTCTCGCCTGTCACTACTCCCTGAGCACAGCACTTGCCTGCCACCACTCTCACCTGTGCACCACTCTCGCCTGTGCACCCGTCTCCCTGTGCACCACCCGCCCTGTGCGCCACTCTCACCTGTCACCACTCTTCCTGTGCACCCCTCTCCCTGTGCACCACTCTCGCCTGTGCACCACTCTCCCTGTGCACCGCTCTCTCCTGTCACTACTCCCTGTGCACCGCTCTCGCCTGTCACTACTCTCACCCGTGCACCACTCTCGCCTGTCACCACTCTCACCCGTGCACCACCCTCCCTGTGCAGCACTCTTTCTGTGTACCATTCTCTTTGTGTTTTACCCTCCCTTTACACCACTCCCGCTTTACACCACTCTACCTGCGCACCACGCTCCCTTTACACCACTCTCCCTGCGCACCGCTCTCCCTCTTTAAAGCATTTTCGTTGGGTATCACTCTCTGGGCATGCCAACCCCTCGGGCTTCACTCCCCTGGACACCATATTCCCTAGGTATCACGTTCGAGCAGCACCATTCTGCCCTAGACGCTTTCTGCTTGCATGTTTCTGCTCCTGACTGGTATTGGTTTATTGTTGTTCATTATCATGTACCAAAGTACAATGAAAAGCTTGTCTTGCATACTGCTCATACAGATCAAATCATTGCATGGTACATTGAGATAGAATAAAGTAAAGCAATAGCAATGCGGAATGAAGGGTAAACGCCATAGAGAAAGTGCGGTTGTAGGAAACAATAAGTGCAAGATCATAACAAGGTAAATTATGAGGTCGGGAATCCATTGTATCACACAAGAGGTCTGGTCAAGAGGCTGATAACTGTGGGATATAAGATGTCCTTGAGCCTGATTGTATGTGCTTTCAGGCTTTTGTATCTTTTGCCTGGTGGGAGAGGGCAGAAGAGGGAATGTCCAGGTGGATGGGTTTTGCATTAAAGTCTGTTGGTGCCAGAGACCCTGACCTCCAGTGTTGTGTGAAGTTTCCACATTTTGCACCTGTTGGTGCCCTCCGGGTGCTCCAATCTCCTGCCATATCCTAAATATCTGTGGCTTGGTATGTTAATTGTCCACTGTAAATTGTCCCTAGTGTGTGGCGAATGGGGTGGATATATAAAAAAAGATTAATGTAGACTGGTGGTTGGCACTGATGGTGGGCTGAAGGGCCTGTGTACTGTATCTCTCTCTCTCTGTGACTATGATTATACTCTCTAAGTACCACTGTCACTAGAGATTATATTCATAGCCACTACTCTTGATTACACTCCCATGGGCAACATTTTCCATGGACACAAATCTCTGGCAATACAGTCTCCTAACCCACTCTCTGGACACGCTACCTGGGCACACTGCCTTGGCACAATACCTGGATTTACTCCCTGGGCGTCGATGATCTGTCACGGCCCTTGGGCATAATCTCAAGGCCGATGAATACAGATTCGTTGAACATCTCCCCTATCGAATCGATCAATCCGAGCAGGGTGGTAGGTTTTTGCGCCTGAATTAAGTCCGTAAAGCGAAGGAGTTAGCATTTTAAATGGTTACTGTACAACGGCATGTTTCATACAAATAACAGACAATTCAGAAGATGAAAAATACGCGCATTCCTTTAATATCTTTCGCCATAGAAGACGCCCCAAAACACTAAAGAAATGCAAATCTTGTAACAAACGAGCACTTTCCCAATGCAGTCATTATTATACAACAGGGGATTACCACGGGTAAAGGCCAAAGATTGAAGAAATCGTCAAGTGTACACATCCGATTTATAATACACTTTAACATATTTCGTTCATTGACGTTATAACAATGGTGGAAACGTGATTACACAGATAACAAAATACTGAAATTTGAATGTTTCAGATTGAGAAAGTCGCCCCGATGTTTAAATTTATCACCTTTCACAGTTGATAATTTTCCAGTTTCCAGTTTCTTATCAATTCCGCTCAATGATCTGAACCTAAAATTTACCGAGAGTGTGTGTAATTAAACTGCTTTTGTGCACTGGATGTTAATCTGAAATTCAGGCGTATTTACTGAGAGCGATGCTCTCGGGAGAGTTAAATTGTAAAAAAAAACACAGACAAGGGCGAGGGCGCGGACAAGTGCGAACTGTAACATCTTCAGCAAAGAGGCTCGCGTTTTGCAGCATGTAAACATAATCCGTTGCAAAGAGTTTCAAATTCAGGTCGACCGCAAAGCTCCCACGAAAACAAAAGATGAGCAAAAAAAAAAACTACGAGATTTTGCAGATGCTGAAAATCCAGAGCAACACACACAAATTGCTGGAGGAACTCAGCAGGTCAGTCAGCATCTATGGAGGGGAATAAACAGTCGACGTTTCGGGCCAAGACCCTTCATCAGGACTGAAAATAAAGGCGGAAGAAGCCAGATTAAGGGGGGGGGGGAGAGGGGACGGGGTACAAACTAGAAGGTGATAGGTGAAACCAGGCGAGGGGCAGGTAAATCACAAACACGAGAAAATCTGCAGATTTTGGAAATGAAGGGAAAGGGAGATGGGGGTAATGAAGTGGAGAGCTGAGAGCTGATAGGGGGAAAAGGTAAAGGGCTGATGAAGGAATCCGATATGAACCAGAGTCAAGCAGCAGATTTGGAGGGAAATGGATGGTTGACCTTTTGGTTGGAGATCCTCTATTGACTGACTTGCTGAGCTCCTTCAGCAGTTTGCTTTGGCTCCAGGTTCCAGCATCTGCAGTCTCTGACGTCCTCCAAATGGAAGAGGAATTTTCAAATCAATCAAATCAAGTTTAATCATCACTCAAGCCACACTTAGATACACCTGAACGAGACAGTGTTCCTCTGGATTCAAGGTGCAAAGTATTCAAAATAGCAAGCAAGCATTCAAAAATGGCAAGTAAGACACAATTTAAGATAAGCAGCCAAAAATGGCAGCAGCCAACATGCAAAAAGAAAGTGGGAGTGCAATTCTGGAAAAGGAAGAGCAAGAAAGGATTGGGAGGTCATGGAGAGGGCACAGAAGAGGTTTACCAGGATGCTGTCTGCATTAGATGGCATCTACTATAAGGAAAGTTTGGGCAAACTTGGGTTGTTTTCTCTGGAGCTGCAGAGGCTGAGGGGATCTAATAGAAGTTAATAAACTTATGAGAGGCACAGATAAGATAGACAGAATCTATTTCCCAGGGATGAAATGTCACACACTAGAAGACAGGCGTTTAAAGTGAGAAGTTGTCATGCTCCGGTCCATAAAGTCTGGATTCCAATTCACTATCCGATTCATCGTTCCTTATCTGGTTTTCTGGTTTTCCCTTTTTCTGTTGGGTGCTCTAATTGAGGCAGCTGATTCACATTTTGGGCTGGCTACATAAATAACTCCTTGGTTCAGCTTCAGCTGCTGGACTGTTCCCTTCCCTTCCCTTCCCTTCACCTTGCCTTCCTCCTGAAGCCTTGCCTGCAACCTCACCTGCGTCCTCACCTGCGTCCTCGCCTGTATCGCTGTCAAATTCTATCGCTGGAGCTAGACTGGACTTGCTGTGCCTAGATAAGGAACTGTCTTTCGTTGTTTGGAACTGTCTCTGTGTCCATGCCTTTGCTCAGTATGTCTGGCCATTTGCCGCTACCTTGTGTTGGGAACTGTCCCTGTATCCACGCCTTCGCTAGGTAGGTCCAGCCATTTGCCACTACCTAGTGTTGGGAACTGTCTCATCGTGTTCAGCATTCTGTGTATGAGTCCTGGCCCTATGTCCTGTTCTCAAGGAGGGGTCCCGGCTCTGTGTTCCATGTTCCTGTTCTCCCTTGACCAAGGCTCTGCATTCCTGTCTCCCTCGACCAAGTCAAGGCTTAGTGTTCTCGTCCTGTCCATGTGCCTTGCCCAGCCCGGTGCTGGGGTTCCCTTGTCCTGTCCAAGCCACGTCCAAGAACCTCGTCCTGTCCAAGCCACGTCCAGGAACCTCGTCCTGTCCAAGCCACGTCCAAGAACTTCGTCCTGTCCAAGTCAAGGCTTCATGTTCTTGTCCTGTCCATGTGCTTTGTCCTGTGCTGGAGTTCCCTCGTCTTGCCCAGGAGTCTCTCGTTCTGTCCTGTAGCCTCACCTAGTCCTGTCTCCCAAGACCACGTCATGTCTTCGCCTAGTTCCGGGGTCTGAGCCTGAATCAAGACCCAGATTCTGGGTCATTGTCCAGTCTCTAGCTCGGAGTCCGAACCCAAGCCTCGTCATGTCCTCACCTCAAAGAACCCAAGCCTCATCATGTCCTCGCCTTGAAGAACCCAAGCCATGTCCAGTCCTGTAGTCATGTCATGTCCTCGCCTAGTTCCGGAGTCTGAGCCCGAGTCAAGACCCAGATTCTGGGTCCTTGTCCAGTCTCTAGCTCAGAGTCCGAACCCAAGCCTCGTCATGTCCTCGCCTCGAAGAACCCAAGCCTCGTCATGTCCTCGCCTCGAAGAACCCAAGCCTCGTCTTGTCCTTGCCTCGAAGAACCCAAGCCATGTCCAGTCCTGTAGTCATGTCATGTCCTCGCCTAGTTCTGGGGTCGGAGCCCGAGTCAAGACGCAGGTTCTGGGTCCTTGTCCAGTCTCTGGCTCGGAGCCCAAGCCCAGGATCCTAGTTCCCACTTCCTAGGCCTGGTCCCGCTTGCCTAGCAAATGTCCTAGCCCAAGTCTGTGTTCTTGTCCCAGCTCCTAGTCTGCATCCAGTCACGTCCCTAATTCTAGTGTCTAGTCCTGTTGTTCTTAATACTTCAGTGCATTTGTCTTGCATTTGGGTCCGCTCCCAGCACCCACCATATGACAGAAGGGGAAAGTTTAAAGATGTTTATGCCAAGTTATTTTACACAGTGAGAGGTAGGTGCTGGAACAGGATGCCAGTGGTGGTGGTGGAAACAGATAATTGTCATACGGTGGGCATTGAAGGCGGACCCAAATGCAAGACACAGACACTGAAATGCTGGGAACTGGACTGGACTAGAGTGAGAGACGGGACTGGGCATAGATTAGGAGCTAGGATACGAACACAGACTTGGGCTAGGACTTTGGCTGAGAAAACGGGACCAGGACAAGGAATTGGGAACTAGCAGCCTGGGTTTGGGCTCCGAACCAGAGACTGGACAAGGACCCAGAACCTGGGTCTTGACTCGGGCTCGGACCCCGGAACTAGGCGAGGACATGACGTGGCTTGGGTTCTTCGAGGCTTGGCTGCAGGACTAGGCGAGGCTTGGGTTCTTTGAGGCTTGGATATGGACTCCGAACCAGAGACTGGGAAAGTACCCAGAACCTGGGTCTTGACTCGGGCTTGGACTCTGGAAATAGGTGAAGACATGACGTGGCAAAGGACTGGATGAGGCTTGGATTCTTCAAGGCTTTCTTGGGCAGGACGAGGTACTCCTTCTTGGAACGCAGGGCTGGGAGCCTTTCTAGGACAGAGGGCCAGGATGCTTTTGCAGGGCTGGGCCCCTTCCTTGGACGCCGGGCCGGGATGCTTACTAGGATGCGGGACTGGGATGACTGCCAAGGTAAACCGCTGAGGAAACTGTCAGGGATTCAAATGGAGAGGGGAAGGGAACAGTCTAGCCTTAGGGTACCGGCAAAGATGACCTGTGGCCTGGCTTACCCAGCGGAGGCAAGGACAGGAAGGGACAGATCCAGCTGCAGGGTAACGGCAAATATGGCCTGACTTACCCCAAGGAGGCAAGGACAGGAAGGGACCTCAATCCGGGGTGACTCCAAGTCTTGGAGTGGCCAGCAATCTTGGCTGGCTACGGAAGCAGCCGAATCCATATCCAGCTCAGAGTGGCATATGGCCACTCAGCTAGCCCAGGAAACGGCAGAATCCATACCACAATGACTGCTCAGACTACAGACAGCAAGGCTCCATGAAGCAGTGGTCCGCCAACCAGGCCTAGAGATCACGAATGGTTGCTCTAGCCTTCCACTGGCGGGTTGCTCCAAGGGGATACTGACAAGACAAACCAGCACCCACACGCGATCCCAGGGCCACTTATATTCCCAGCTCCAAGACGAGCATCAGGTGCCTATGATTAAGCCCAACTGGGATAGGGGATCTGATTGAAACATATAAGGTTATTAAGGGATTAGAAATGTTAGAGGCAGGAAACACATTCCCAATGTTAGGGGAGTCCAGAACCAGAGGCCACAGTTTTAGAATAAGGGGTAGGCCATTTAGAACAGAGTTGAGGAAAAACTTTTTCACCCAGAGAGTTGTGGATCTGTGGAATGCTCTGCCTCAGAAGGCAGTGGAGGCCAATTCTCTGGATACTTTCAAGAAAGATTTAGATAGAGCTGGTAAAGATAGTGGAGTAAAGGGAAATGGGGAGAAGGCAGGAATGGGGTACTGATTGTGGATGATCAGCCATGATCACAGTAAATGGTGGTGCTGGCTCAAAGGGCCGAATGGCCTACTCCTGCACCTATTGTCTATTGTCTATAACTGAAACAAGGGACAGCTGGAAGACCCGGAGTCCAGAGTCCATGGACCAGACTGTGAACCAGAATGCAGACTTCACGGACCGGACCATGACAATAATATAGTGGTGTTTGAAAGGCTATGAATAGACACAGGAATATGCAGGGCATGGAGATAAAGGAATCAGTTCTATATTCTATACTCACTTACTTTTAGCCCGTTATGCCACTGGCTTTTAGGACAGCAATGAAGGTCCTTTATTTCTGGCAATGTTCAGCACTTCCTTCAACATGTCAGTAGCTTCCTCTCAGTTTTTACTACTATCAGTCATGCAGGTCCCTGATGAACACTCAGGAATACCATCACACTCAGATGTAGAAGGATTCTTCACTGCTGTTTCTGCAACAATTCTGTTTTTACCAGTAAGGGTTGTTAACCCTAAGCTGAACCCCTGAACCTGAAGGACTGGTGAACCACTCTGAGTTTGTCCTCTACCCTTTGACCTGTTTGGCATGGGTGACCCTATCAAGAGCCAAAACATGAAGCCCTGACTCCAGCCAGCATAGCTGTCTGGGTCGGTGAGCCACACAGCCTCCAAACCACGACAAGGTTGTGGTCCTGTTGGAGGTTTCTACATTCTGTGGCCACTTTGCTAGGCACCTCCTGTACCTAATAAAGGAGAATGGGGTTGAGAGTGATAATAAATCAACCATGATGGAATGGGGGAGCATTCTCAATAGTCCAAATGCCTAATTCTGCTTCTATGTCTTATGGTCTTATAAAGTGGCCACTGAGCTTATGTTCATAGTCTTCTGTATCTGTAGGTTGTCCGCTTCGAACTTCCACATGCTCTGTTTTCAGAGATGCTCAGTTTTGCTCAATTCTCTGTAACCTCTAGAGCAGGTGTTCCCAACCTTTCTATGTCATGGACCAATAGCATTAAGCAAGGGGTCCATGGATCCCAGGTTGGGAACCTCTGCTCTAGAGACTGTTGTGTGTGAAAATCCCAGGAGATCAGCACTTTCTGAGATACTCAAATCACCCATCTGGAACCAATAACCATTCCATGATCAAAGTCACTTGGATCACATTTCTTCCCCATTCTGATGTTTGGTCTGAACAACAACTGAACCTCTTGACCATGTCTGCATGCTTTAATGCATTGAGTTGCTGCCACATGATTGTCTAATTAGATTTTTGCATTAATGAACAAGTGTAGAAATGTTCCTGATAAAGTGGTCTATTGCTTCTATTGTATGTTTTATGAAAGAGATTGAAAGCTGTGTGGCAGCTTCTATGCATGCAGAAAATATAACATAGAGCAGTACAGCACAGCATAGACCCTTCAAACAATGATGTTGTGGCAACCTTTTAACCTTCTCCAAGATCGATATAAAACCAAGATTAATCTTTCCCTCCTCATAGTTCTCCATTTTTCTTTTGTCCAAATGCCAATCTAAGAGACTGTTAAATGTCCTTAACACATCTGCCTCTACCACTAATCCTGGCAGTGCATTACTTACACTTACCATCTCTGTGTGGAAAAACTACCTCTGACCTCCATACTTTCTTCCAATCACCTTA